>NW_025335307.1:457034-609516 GCF_004798865.1 Varanus komodoensis
GGATGCTTCAGTCCACACATACACACCTCTGCCATTTTCATGGGAAAGAAAAGTTCCCTGGAGAATTCTTTGATTTCTCAGAGAGAACCTGGCCAGAATTCCAGCCCACCTGAGGGGCATGTAGCTGCCCAACAGCAAGGACATCTGCCTTGGAGCTGCCCCTTCAAGACCACCCAGCAGGTCTTTCCGTCTTGCACACTTGTAGCTGGACACATTTGCTTGTCCAGTAGATGAGAGTTCTGCCAAGGTCTCAGAAGTTACTCCCTCATCTACAGAATTCTCATACATGCTGAAGGCAAGGGTGGTGTTGGGCCTGTGCAACCCATGAGACTGAGAGGTGAACATTGACAGAGCACGGGTTGGGAATTGGATCAAGTGTCATTTGAAACATACAGGTATTGTACCAAGTGCTGTCCTCTCAAAACATTTATGAGTCACTTTGACCAATAGTGTGCAAGAACTCCATGATGCACTAAGCTGCAACATGGAGTAAACTGTAGACCATACACATCTTCAGCTCTATTTAGCTTGCTGCAATTTGTAAGCTTTCCTTGTATTGTTTGAAATTCTGCAAACCTGCAGACCCAATCCAGTTGTTGGCAGATGCTCATGTCAGCAGGTACCCTTCCAGCTACATGGAAGAATTTGGAGGGTCGCAACTGCCAGATCTGATTCCTTTTCTAATTTACCCCATCCACAGAAGCACCACGTTATGTGACTCTAATGCTACCAACCTTCACAGGACACTGGAACTTCTCTCATAGGAAGAGGAGTTTTGGTTGTACAGAGGGTGCCAAACATGTACACACATTTTAAGAAAGGAAAAAACTGTATTAAAATTGCCATACTCAATACATACCCATAACAAAGGATCAATACAAGTCACGTGTGACTTCTGTAATTACAGGAGGTGCTCAAGGTGGTTCCACTCAGCGTCTCCCAGAGCAGAGTCCCTGCTGTCACTGAGTGAAGAAGTGTTGGGGAAATCTTCTTCTTCAATCTGTCCACATGTGGAGCAAGATGTTCCCTCCCCCTGATCCTTCTATTCCTGCCCTCAAGAGCTCTCCTGGGGACATCTCCGCAGCTCTGGCAGGATGCCTGTGCCAGTGTGCTTTTGTAGCCAGGCATGCTTGTGAGCACATCCTGAGGAGACGGCTCTGAGCAGGCCAGCAAGGGAAGGGATCCCACTTCTGGACAGAGCTTCACTGAGGAACTCTCCCATCCCTCGAGAACACCACCCTGGAAAACGTGCTGAACGGACTTCCAGGCAACTGGTGACTTGAAAATGTTTTGAGAAATGAGAAGTTGCATTCTTCTAACCCTGTCAAGTTCTGCTCAACAAGAATCTCTCTGCTGTCACTTCAAAATATGGCATGAAACTCTCAAAGAGTGAGAACAGTAAGTAATACTAGAAAAAAAGAAGATACACCACAAAGCCTAAGTGATGAGATTAACATGGGGACATTCCTTGCATGCTGATTCCCCAGGTATGAAAAGGAGCTTTTCTGTTTCCTGAGGTGCTGCAAAATTGCAAAATATATTTTCCACTTGTCTCATTTGAATACTGTCCATATACTCAAAAAGAATACCCAAGAGTAAAAATCTGGAGCTCTTGATGAACAATATAGACAAACTTAGGCTTTGCTCTTCATCATGAGATGCTCCTTGGTATTCAGGTCAGGCCTCACTAGAATAATGTAGCACTTGGGGAGGAAGATGCAGCCCAGCAGCCCAGCGCTGGAGGCCAAGATGGAGAAGACCTGGACGGCCACCATGTACTTGCCCCTGGTGCTCAGGTAGGTGGGCACGAAGGAGACCCAGACGCTGCAGAAGACCAGCATGCTGAAGGTGATCAGCTTGGCTTCATTAAAGGCCCCGGGCAGCTTCTTGGCCAGGAAAGCCACCGTGAAGCAGACGGCAGCCAGGAAACCCATGTAGCCAAGGCAAGCGTAGAACATGGCCTCAAAGCCTTCGTTGCACAGCAGGATTATCTGCCCAATCGGTGAGTGCTTGTCAGAGTCAGGGAAAGGGGGAGAGGTGCTCAGCCAGATGGTGGAGAGGGCGACTTGGATGCTGGAACAGGAGGTGACAATGGTGTAGGCCAAACTCCTCCCCAACCATTTCCTTGCTCTGTTGCCTGGCTTGGTGGCCAGGAAGGCCAGCACCACCGTGACAGTTTTGGCCAGGAGGGAAGAGATGGCCACTGAGAAGATGATGCTGAAGGCTGCTTGTCGGAGGAGGCAGGTGATGCTTCTTGGCTGACCAATGAAGAGGAAAGAGCATGCAAAGCTAAGCAGGAGGGAGACGAGAAGAATGAAGGAGAGGTCTCGGTTGTTGGCCTTGACTACAGGAGTTTCCTGGAATTTCCTGAAGATTCCTAATATGCTACCTGTCGATATGGACAAGAGTAGGGCCATGCAAGTGAGGAAGGTCCCCAAATATTCTTCATAGGACAGGAAGGTGATGACCTTGGGAATGCACTGATCGTGGGCCAAGTTTGGGGTCTGATCCTGTGGACACTTCAGGCAATGCTGTGCATCTGTTGAAAGCAAGGAAAACAGCACATTGACCTCTGTTCCTGTCTCTGTTCTTTACATTTTACTCATTATTCTTGTTTTTCATATTACTAGTACTGTTATTGCTTTTAGTAGTACTGGTACGGGCATGATTTCGGTGTGCGAGGCAATACAGAGTGCTTTCCTGCCAAAAGTGGCTTCCTGGGCCCCTTCATTTTCCAAAGTCAACAAAATTCCTCAGATGCACTATCAAGGTAGCCAACAACCTGAAAGGCACATTGGTGAGTGGACTAGGATGTGTGGCTGTATATTTTTCCTTGCAATCATGAATCAATTCATGCACCTGAAAATGTCTGACCCTGGTACGATCTCCATCCCTTGCACATCTTGATGTAGCAGGGTGAACATCCCAGGATAAAGCATGGGGTACTTGTCTATGGCTGGAAGTCCAGAAAGGCTGTGTATTCTAGTGGGGTAGAACCCTGGACCATTCACTTCCTCACCACAAACCCATAATGAAAGTGGCATTTTCCATCATTGGTGCTTAGACTTTCATGTGCAAGGATTAGGACTGGTTGAAGTAAATCCTCTGCAGAGTGTGACTCGATTTTCATGGTCCCTCTCAGAATGCTGTGTTGCCCATCATGGTTAGAGCATTACACAGAGCCCCTGTCCCAGCTTTCTGAAGCTGCAGATTTGCGATTGCAAGCGTGCTAAGGGCAAGAGTACTGTGCAGTCAAGGAGATCAAGACAGCCCCCAACAAGCATTCCCAGGTCAGGCCATGCAAGCAGCGTTCTCAGGACAAGCTCGCTGTAATCCTGCTTGAGTGGTGGACTTTGATGCAAGGTTGCACTTCTCTACTGGGATTACCGAGTCCCATTACTAATCCCAGCTCTAACTCCAGTGCTTTAGCCTCCCATCGAGAATCAGGGAAGAAACTGGAAGGGGTGCTACTCTCCCACCCAGGACTCATCCAGCCTGAACCTCAGTGCCTCAAGGCCCATTGAGCCTGCCACTGGGTGAGAATCCACCATGAGTGCATGCAAGCCACTCTGCAGTCCATCCTGACACAGTTTCTAAGGTTCCAGCTGTGCACCTTGGGAGTTCTATCAATGCCTCCCCAGCCCCCATCCAGCCAATCTTCTGCCATGAGCTGTACCACAAGGCACTTTGCCAGCACCAGCAGACCATCCTACTTCCATCTGCTCAATGGAGACCATCATCCCTCCATGAGTTGAGCAGAGGGACAATGTGGACACATTGAGGAAATGAGTACCATCATTTGCTCAACCATCCCTTTCACTTACCCAGGTGAGGTGTGGATGGAGAAGGACCAGAAGTGCACACTGACTCAGGGGCAATGCCAGTCCCCAATATTCCTTTTTGTCCTTCCTACTTAGTAGTTGCATCAGCCTTATTCACAGCCATACACAGAACCATCTCAACATCAACCTGATCTGTCTTCCATGCCCCTCCCTTCTAAGTATTTGAATAAACCTCCTCCACAGCCATGCATAGATCCATTTCCGAATCAAAGGGGATGTGACTGAATGACACATTCTGCCTTTGGCTCCTTCTGCCCAGGAAAAAAAGAGTGTGTCATCTCTTGTTTGCAAAGTACCCCACAAAGGTTCTGTGAGTTTTGAACCACCTCCACGCCACAGAGATCATCAGAGTACGAAAGGAGAGGAGGAAGACTGGGTTTAGGGGTTCCGAGTTGGTAGAGGGAGTCTTGCTAACCCAGTGGGGTGGGGAAATTCCACTCCTGGCAGCACCTTCCTGCCTGGGATCCAACATGGTTCAGTAGAAAGAGGTACAGATCTTAGTTCGCACTCAGCCTCAGATCTCATTGGGTGACTGTGGGCCACTCTTAGCCTCTCAGCCAAGCCTCCCTCACAGGTTCTTGTGAGGATAGCATTGAGAAGAGGAGGAGAATCGAGAAACCAGGAGTTTCTTGAAAGAAAATTACTGGATATAAGGAAAGTGAATAAAGATAGTCTGGATTACTTATCATATGGAATTTCAGCTTCAGCACACATGAAAACACATTCCTTTGAATACCTTTTGTACCCTGCTTTTTAGCATTAGAAAAATATAGAACAGAACTGGAACCCTCCAGTTATCTTGAATTCCATGAAAGCACACCAGTCCCTCCTCAATGTCAAAATATGCTGCAGCTCACCATGAACAGCTGAAGATCTGACCCACATGTCTTCCCTCCCTACAGTCCCATAAATATGGCAATCCTCCATGCCCCAAAGAACACAGGGACCATTCCTTGCGTAATCCTCTGGGCCCATCAACCCTTCCCAGCATCCTCCCTGATGACAAGCCCTGCAGGGTCAGCAAGAGGAGGAGTCCTCCTTCAGCTCTTCAGATGAGTCAACAGAAGCTCCAAAAGCACAAGAATTTTCCTTTTCTGCAAGCTGCCCAGTTCTCCTGGGAGAGCCGCACAAGGAGGAACTCAGCTCCTTTGTACGGTGAGGGGAATGACTGCACAACAAGTTTGGCTTCATATGCCAAGATGTAAGGAGAGGCACTTTGGAGGGACAGGAAAATTTGCTAAAAAACACCACCAACGAGAAGGGAGGGAAAGTTTTTTTAAGAGATGGAGAAGACAAGGAAAAATGCAAGGTCAAATCAGGGTTGGATCTTTCAGGGCAGTGCCTTTTCCTCTGCACTCACCCACCTTCCTGAGTGGAGATGGTCCCTTCCGCACATGGAGTGCAGTCATAGCAGCACATGGGCTCTCCCTCTCGAGGCACCTTGAAGAATCCCGGGTGGCAGCTCTCCACGCACCTGGCCTGAGGCAGGGGCTGAGCAAGAGAGAAGGAGCATCAGGGGAGGAGGGTTTGGGGTGATGATTCTGTGGATAGGGAGAAAGTGTTGGAAAGTTTGGAGAGGAAGTCCAGGATTTCAGCATGCTCGATCACAGAACTCCATCCTGTGAAGCTGAAGCAACTGGCCATTCCTTCCAAAGGAATGTCACCTTTTACATCTCATGCTTTGTATTCATTTCTTAAATGTCTGAACACCTGATTAGGCAGAATATTAGTAATGGGAAGGGAAATTTTTAAAAATGGAACAATGGGGATGGTTTTCTTCACCTGATCCTGCCACTGGGGCCACGCAATGGGGTCTTGCTGAATGGTGAATTTAGGGCCAGGCAAGCCCTTTCTTTCTAGACTCCCAACTTTTATTCTTGCAACCGTCCAGTTGGGAAACCTCACCCAACTGACAAGGTCCAAGTTGACTGCCAAGTCTCCGTTCTCATCCAAATACACCCCCTCAATGGAATGGTTGTGAAACTGGGGGTCTCTCAGGAAAGGGTGGAGCTGGAACAATGGAGAAAGAAGCAGCATTTGAGAAGGCACATGTCATACCCCAGTTTTAGCTATGAGATGGTCCCAGTTTAATATTGGTCAGTGTCACTCTTATTATGGTGATGTTTCTGATTTCGTTTCTGGATACCCATCATCTAATCAGAAGCCTAAGGAACATTGACTAGTGCATTGTCACTGAAGGAAAAGTAAGTGCAGCTTCTCTGAAGGCAATAGTTTAGGAGTCCTCAGAAGCAGCAAGAGAATGTTTCTTATCCAGAACCTGCAGTCCTTTTGAAGATGATCTGTGAGGTTTTTTTTTTTTTAGTATGCTCAATAGGATATCTGTCTGAGGAGTCTCACAGGAATGCTGCAACAGGGGATTTGGAAGGGGCAACAAAGTGCCTCCTGTCACTTGAGGCCTTAATACCAATCCTGCACTCTGGAATGATCGATCAGAGATTGTGGCCTTGTGCTTTGTGACAACCCATCCAGTCCTTGAGGAGTAGTATCATAACTCCCTTCAGCCCCTTCATCTCCAGGGCAACCTTGCACAGGTCATTCAGTCTCTCCTCATATGTCATACTTTCAGGTGCACACATCATCCTTGCAGTCCTCTTCTGAATGCTTTCCTGTGCCTTCTTCTGAGATACTACAAATTTAATTTCTGTCTATGATGGTGCTGTGAATAACACATGAGATGTGCAGATCTGATCAACACTCCCTGCACTTCCTCATTCAAATCATCAATGCAAATGTTGACGAGCACCAGACCTTGTACAGAACCCTTAAGTACCCTGCATGTTATCTCTCCTTGGTCTAGAAGTGGCCATTGGTGAGCACACATTGGGTCCGATTCTCCAGCCAAAAGAGCTTCTATCTGAATGTTGCTGTATCTACCTTAATTGGAGCTTGTTTGCTAATCATGATATCATGGGGCACTTTGTCCAAACTTTTGCTGAAGACCAGATAGATGATATGCACAGCATTCCCACAGTCCACCAGGAAAGTTTCCCAATCGAAAAGTGCAATCTGATTAGATGAAAGGATTTATCCCTGACACATCCATACAGGTTTCTCAGCATCGCAATGTGTCTTGAGATCTCTAGTTTACAATCTGCTCCAGATTTTCCCATGCACTGTTGTCAGATGGACTGTTCTGTCATTCCAAGAGGCCTCCAGCTTTCCTTTCCTCATGGTGAGGACAAAATTAGGCCTTCTTTAGCCAACTAGACTTCTTCTGCCAGTTCCTTTCTACCATTTGGATGCAGTTCATCAGGCCCTGGAGACTGACTCCTTCATTGTGGGTAGAAGGTCATTTACCCTTTTCCTATCAGTCTTGATCTCCCACCATGCTCCTTCCTCTTGTCCCACCCTTCTGCAGAGGGCTTGTTATTCCTCCTCTTTGGCAGAGTCAAAGACAGAACTGACAAGTTTGGGCTTGCCTTATCCTCTGTCATCATTTTGGCCTCTGAAGGGACAACCCAAACCATGACGTCTTCCTTTTGTCTTTTACCCTGGACATATCTGAGAAATCTTTTGGTTGTTTTTCATATCCCTCACCAAGCTCCACTCCTTCTCCACTTTAGACTTCCTGATGCCATCCCGTCCATGCAGTGCTGCCTGCCTGCATTCCTCTGCTTTAGCTTGGCCATCCTTCCTCTTCCTCAAGATGCCCTTTTGGGTGGGTAAGGTTAGTTTTCAGATCATCATCAGACCCATTTTTCCTAAAAACACATTCACCAGAGCTTTTCTGTTGTTTTCTATTTTTTGAAAGAAAAGGATGTAATTGTGCCCATTGAATTGCCTTTTTAAAACATCTCCACCCAATGAGGACTGGTGGTTTGTCTCCCTAGAGTCATTTGCCATGGGACCTGCCTTAGGATTGTGTGGAGCATCTTAGCACGAGCTTTCCTGAAATTTGGGCAGTCAGTTTCACTACATTTGGATTTGCCTTCTGTAAGGATTCAAGTAAGGCATAGCTGCCTTGCCCCTGAGTTCCTTTAGCTGCCCCTTTGTGCATCAGGTCTTCCCCGTTGGGAACAAGCAGTCTGCGAGTCCGATTTCCTCTGAAAGTGATCACACGGTTGCACTGCTTCCAGTAGTGAAGAGCCGCTTCTAGTTCCTTTGCTCATGATGTGCCCCCCATTCGAGAAAATTTCCTCCTCATTGTCACTTCCCTCAGGATTCTCTTCCTCAGCCTTAGCTACCAGATTCTCCTCTGTCGCCACTTCTACACATACTGTTGCCACTGTACTGTTTGACCTCAAAATTGTCCTTGCCTTGAGGGTGCCCACTTACTCCTCAGGTGCTCTCATGTTTTCTTTCAAGATGGCCACCAGGTTGCACTGGTTGCACTTGCCTACCTCTCTGACGTTCGACAGAACACCAGACATGGCATGGAGGTTCCAGGCCAGTACAATGTGGAAGGATTCCAGGTCCATATTAGCTGACTTTGGATTCTACCTTTCTCTCCAGGTTGTGACATTCTGGCCTTTCTCCTCTCCTCTCTGAAGGTGAGCAGTGGAATCCCAGATCCTTGCCTCGATCTCCTCTCCCACTACACCCCAGTGCCAAACTCCAACTAGCTCTCCAAGTCAGATCACTCGCTGGAAACTTTCTTGCATGTATAGATCATCCCAGACCAACTGGGGCACCATTCTTTGCTCTTCCCAGGTTGGAATCTGAATGTATCCTGGGGTGAGGATGCACACACAACTAAGGGCAAATTGTGTTCAGCTGGGCATACCAGGTATAATACAGATTGCCTTGTATTCTGATCCCAGGCAAGATAGCAAGCCCCATTATTTGTAGGTCAAGGAATCTGAACAAGGACCTGTACAGTACTTGTCTAGACTTGTATACACACTTATTGATTCAGAAAGACTCAGAACAACTCTACAGGGCAGGAACAGCTGGATTCAATTTCAGGAAGCCAGCAGATGGGGCAAAAAGAGGGACCAGAATAGAGAGTGTTCCAACTGCCCCTTCATTGGGAAAATCTTATCTCCATTCTAACATTTTAAGTTTAACCGCTAAGAAGATGGTGATTTGGGAGAATACCTGCCATGGATGAATCTGGTGTAAATCTGGCCTGCCTCCACGTTCCATTTTCTTCCTCCTGGATCTGGAGGAAACAGCCACATCCACGGCACGGGCCATAGCCTGGACTGTGTTGTAAGAGAAGAAGCTGTCCAGAGAGAGTGTTTGCTCCTTGTCCACTTGGGGCAGGCCCTCCGGTCCCTCCTTCTCTCTGCATCTTGCCCACTCTTTCACTGACAGAACATGCTTTGAAAATGAACACTTGAAAGCTGTCTTCACAAATGCATGCATACTTTTATACAAATTCTTAAAACCATCATAGTTGGTCCTTTTACTTTTTGGGGGAAGGAAGGAAATGTATGCATAAATGTGTGGGAATATTCTTCTACTATTTGCATACAGTAAAGCCAAGGTAAAGTCACACATAGTTGTGGTGATCCAGATTTTTCCATTAACAGGTGGCAAAAACGATTTAATTACTAATTCAACAATTTCTATTCCATAGAAGTTGAAAATGAACTCTTCAAAATAAATGAAGACATTGATTTCTACCAAAATTTTCCCAGACTGCCACCTGACTGGTACATTACCCGATTTCATTTGCGAGATGCTGCGTGAAAAAATCAGGCAAATGCCATTCCTGATGAGCTCTGGTTTCAAGGTTCTCATGAACTTGTCTCCATTCTCAGTGTCCAGTGCAGAGAGACCCACCATCGTCCACTTGAAATGCAGCAGCAGCCTGACAATCCCTGGGTACTGGATGCCTTCTTTGGGGAGCATCCTGTGGAAGGAAGGGGACTGACTATTTTCTCTCCAAACCTGAGCAGTGAAAGCATACGTGACCTGGGAAAGAGAGGAAGAGGGAGAGTGATGGATTGGTTCATTCCAACACCAAATCAAAATTCCTCATCTTAAGGAAATAAACCATTTAAATTTCATTTATCTCCATACACTATGATTTGAAAGAAACAATGCTTATAATAATCTGAATAATAAAGTGTTTATCATAAAACATTTATCCTTTAACGATCCATTTGAAACATGATCTGACAGGAACCAATGCTTATTATTTTCTGAAAAATGAAGTGTTTTAGCATTCTAAGTTTAAAACTATGGCAAAAGGAAGCAGGGAGTAGCCTGCACTCTTGAGCTTCTCCAGATGTAGCATCTTTTTATGAATTCCCCAAGACTTTATCCCATAAAAGGGAGAGGAAATTTTTTGTAGGGTTGATCATACACAGATGCCGTGGACACCTTCCTAGGTTCTCAGAGTCAACCTTGTCGTTCTGCATAAGATGATGGGAAAGAAAAGGGAACTATCTTGGATGCCCATGATATGATTGACCCAGAAGTACAGAATTATTTGCTCTATAGCCCGTCCTAGTTAAGAAAAGAAATTTTTCCTGATGACAAAACTGCAAGGCTCAAGTATTTAGGAGACAGAGAGACATAAGAAGATCATTTTACCTATGATCAGCAATATCAGCTTGTTTTGATTTGAGAAGTGTAGCTTGAGTTAACTATGTCCAAAAGAATACTTTTGATGTTGTCTCTACATTTAATCATTGCAAAAAGCTGAACATATAGAAGCCCTGCACATGATGGTGGTGGCAGCCAGTCTCTAGTGGAGACGGACTCAGTCTCGATTAGAAACATATCAACATGGAAACAAAGGGAATCAGAAGGACCCCAGGCCCCAGCCAGCTCTGCTATATCAATCCTCCACATGTGGTTATTGGTTGTGCACCTACAGCCAAGAGTCTTTTTCATACAGTTACTTGCTATGCTGCCATCCCTTTCATGGTCAGACAAGAAACAAGAGGGTCCTTTTGGTTAATCCTCAACACTAAGAATACTGGATGGGTGCCTGGTGTGGGGACCAAGGGGGTTTAACCCTTTTCATCTTGGGTCTGTGAAGGATGGTCTGTTGTCCAGGGATAGAGATTGTACTTGCAAATTATTTGGAGAATCTTTTACTTTCTCTACGTACCAACTCATATTGCTTCTCTGAAGCCTCCCACCTGTGGGATTTTGAAGATGCCCAGCATGTTGGAAAGCTGCATGGAATTGTCGGAGTCTGATGATTCAAGGACGGCCAGCAGATGATTTTTCCTGCCACACATGTAGTTGGGCACATGGGCCCCAGCTGTTGAGAGTAGGTCTATGGCTGCATCGGATGTCAGTCTAACATCATGAAGGTTGTCATAGATGCTGTAGCCCAGGGTGATGTTGGGCAAGAGGCTGGGATTCTGGTTGACCTCCTGGATCGCGAACAGGAAACAGAGGATCTTCCAGTAATCTGTTGGAGCCATCCTGAAAAAAGAAAGAAAGTTTATCCCTGCCAACCCTGCTCATGAATCCTTCCAGTGCCCTTTCAGGTTTCATCCTGCTTCTCAGTCTTCCATGTGCTCAGCCTGGTCCCAACTGAAAGAAAGAGTTTAACTGCCGATTCCTGCAGAATGCCTGCTGGGATTCCAGTGGTTGGCAGGCCTATTTCCCATCTTAGTCCAGGTCCGTTCCCCAAGACAAGACCCCTGCAGCCAAGGTGCCCATCCCAGACATGAGCCCAGCAAGTGCAGCCATTAACCCTGAAGGGGAAGGGAAGGCAGAGGAGTACAGAGGCAAGGAATGTGGGCCATGTTCTCAAGTCTGGGGCCTCCCATTGCCCTGGACTCCCTGCTGACCTTTCTGCCCATGAGTTAATTGGCTGCATCTTTATGAGGAAGGAGCCAGCTGGAAGAAATTGCTCTGGGTTTGCATGCTACTAAAGTACTGACCGTCTTCCCACGGTGCTTTGTGGAATTAGGAAAAGCAGGTCAAGGACTTACACAAGCTTTTCATTAGAGGCAGGTTTATTGAAAGTGTGTGGCTTCAATTGGCCTTGTGCTGCAGAGATGCTGGCACTGAGGACGTAGTGTCCTGGCCAGTAAAAATTCCGTGGCTGCAGCTCCTTCCTGTGCCAGCTCCAGGGGCATTTGGCCTGCAGCTTCAGATAGCAGGCCCCTGGGAGCAGCAGCAAGAGCAGCAGTAGGGAGATGAATGCAATTCTGCCAGCACCTTGCAGGACCTCCATCCTGCCCTTTTCAACCAAAGAGAGTTACAATTAGGAGAATGAATTGCTTCCCGAATGCAGGTGGTGCTGAGCCAGCCAAGGCTTTAGTCAAAGGGAAGGAGAAGAGGGGCCTTCCACGGAGGCCTCCGCCTCTGTCTTCAGCCTCTCCTGAGTCTGAGCCAGACAGGAGGGAATGAGATCCCTTCCTTTTTGCACCTGGTTGCAAGACACACCTGTGCAATCTCAGGTGTGTATCAGGAGTTTCAAGATAGTCCTGGGGGATGGCACCCTCCCCTATTATGGCCTCTGCAGCAAGGGAATTTGGCCCTGCAAAAGCTCTTCTTCATTTTTTTCCCTTCCCGTTTGTGTTGTGCGCATCTGGGTTCTCGGAGATCCTGCTCAGGGCATATCTATCTCAGGGGAATCCCATCAGCAACAACATGTCACAATCCTTAGCAGCGTTTTTGGTGAGATCCTACAGGAAACAACCCTCTGCAGGGACAAACGGATAGTAATGCTACCAGGTAGTGGTGTACAATCCAGCTGCAAGATTTCAGAGCATACACAGAGTGTCTTAGAGTTTCCTGTCACATATGCAGGGGTGACAACGATGATGAGAGAAGGAAAGGTACATTTCTACAGATAATACATTCATGAGCAAAAAGAAGATGTGAAATTGCAGGGGGGACATAACAAAATGGTGCATTAAATATTGGGGATTACAGAGGATTGAAAGGCAATCAGGAAGGTTCACGAATCGTAAGAGGTCCTGGTTGTGAGCTTGATTGTCCCAACACAGTGTGTTACCTCCCTGGCAAGCTGGGCTTCCTGCAGCAGTCCCTTGTGTGGGCATGAATGCCTAAGACCCATGTCCTATTAGTCTCTATTCTCAGGGCTCCCCATGCCCCAGTTCCTCAGGGACCATCTAATGGCATACCATAGTCAGTCTTCCCCTTCAAGTTTGGGTTTACCCTTAGAACCCCATCCTGCCACTGCCCATGCTATCTGTTTAGCAACACCATGCAATTTCCCAAAAATTTACAAAACCAGTTTCCTCAGTGTTGCAAGAGAATCCTTTCCCTCTATATCTTTCCCTTTTTCTTCCCTCCAGGAGTCTCTGGATGCCCACCATGGGGATTCTCAGCACTTTTTTCTTTTGTCGACTTCCTGCAAATGCAAACCAGCCACCAGCCATCTCCCGAGTTGCCTTCCCTCCTGGAATTGCAGGCTGTAATACTTTCTCCCAGTCAAAGGAAACACCACTTTTCTAGGGGAGCAGTGATTAGGAAGCTCGGAGGGTGGCCTAAACTCTTGCCAGATTTTGGACAGATGTTAGTAAAGCTTAAGATGCCAGTGTTGCCATTTCTGCCAAGGAAGTGGACCTGCATCAAGATTTCTCCCCTACTCTCATTGCTCACTGGGCTCCCACACAGAATGAGCTTGCAAAGGGCATCCAGCATTAGTTGACCTGCACAGCGGGCCCCGTGAAGGGCACAGGAATTCACTCACTTTGTGTTTCTGGCTCATTTTCACCACAGTGGGAAGGACAAGGAAAGGATTCAACACACACAACACCAATCACTGCTTTCCCCCATTTGGACTCAGCTTTGCTTTGATTCAGGCAATGCCTTCATGGACCACCAGCAAGGCTACTAGCCTCAGATATCCCCCTCCCTCATTAATCTGACCATTCCAATTTTCTATCCATCCATTTTTTCATGGCAAAGAATTCCACACTTTTACTCTATGGTGTGTCAAGAAAGTCTGTCTTTTTTGAGTCCTCTCTCTCCCAGCCATCAGCTTCACCAGGTGACCCAGGTTGAACTGTAATGGGGGTGCTGAGCCCCTGGTGCTCAGGTAGGTGGGCATGAAGGACACCTAGACACTGCAGACGACCAGCATGCTAAAGGTGATCAGCTTGGCTTCGTTGAAGGCCCCAGGCAGCTTCCTGGCCAGGAAGGCTACTGTGAAGCAGATGGCAGCCAGGAAGCCCATGTAGCTGAGGGCAGCGTACAACATAGCCATAGAGCCTTCGTTGCACTGCAAAACAATCTGCCCTGACTGGGAGTGCTTGTCAGAATCAGGGAAGGATGAAGAAGTGCCCAGCCAGTTGGAGGAGAGGACTATTTGAACACCAGAACAAGATATGACAAAGGAGTTGGTCTAACTCCTCCTCAACCAGTTCCTTGCCCAGTTGCCTGGCTTGGTAGCCAAGAAGACCAGCACCACAGTGACTGTTTTGGCCAGAAGGGAAGAGATGGCCACTGAGAAGATGATGCTGAAGGCTGCTTGTCAGAGGAGGCAGGTGATGCTTCTTGGCTGGCCAATGAAGAGCAAAGATCATGCAAAGCAAAGCAGGAGGGCAAGCAAGCAGAATGTAGGAGAGGTCTTGGCTGTTGGTCTTGACAATGTGACTGACCTGGATTTTGCTGGTGACATTGACATACTTGCAAATGCTACAGCACAATGGAGGGAAATTACATGGGCACTTGCAACAGAGGCTTGTAATGGGAGTTGAAGAACTGGTGAAGAAGACACCAAGCTGGTGTAAGCCTTGTCCAAAAAGCACCCTGGCAAAAGCAGGAGGCCAGGTACTAAAATCGGTGTAGCAATTGGGTTACCTTGGCAGTATTATGAATGCAGAAGTGGGGACAGAAGCAGATGTGAAATGCCGGGTAGGGAAAGCAACCACTGGATTGCGACAAAAGTGCTTGTTTGAAGCATGTATACTGAGGTTATCACAAGAAAGTGCTGAATTTTTAATGCCATTGCTATGCCGATTGCTAGTGAGGCCTGGAGGTTCACATGAAAAATCACCCTGAAAAGAAATGTCTTCCAACAATTCCTTAGAAAGTTATTATGCAGTGCATGTTGCGACCATACTGTGAATGCAGAAGTATTGCAAAGAGAAGGTATCAGAAGAGTCTCTGCTGGTTGACACAAATGTTGGTGCATGCTCACAACGTTGCTTTTGGAAGGCTTCCCTTCCTTAAAAAAATTCCCCCAACCCCTCATTGAGAGGGCTTAAAGGGACTTTTGTTTCAACTTAATCCTACCTCCACACAGATGCTCAACATGAGGCAGTAGGAGCACTGAACATGCAGAGCTTCTCCCTCCGTGTCCTGCAAGTGCCTCGCCTCTTCTGAACAAACCCTCTGTGCTTTAGGCACACCCAGATTAGCTTTGAGTGTCAGCCCAAGCCTGCCTTCAACTGTTGCTTGAAGCAGAGCTCATATCACTTCCAAAGACACTTTGTGCTTTGCACATGTTCAGGGGCTATGTGTGCACACTACAGTGCTCACAAAGCGATGATAACTTCCTCACAGAGCATCCCATCTTTCCTTAGCTCGCTGGACTAGCCATGGCCACAGAATCAAAAGTTTGTGCAAAGTGTCCCCCTGCCATTCCCTGAGTCAGGCTGGCCGAACCAAACCCAGGGAAGAACTGCAGGCGTTGCCTCACATCACTGGCTGCTCTTAGCAAGCAAGGAAGAGGCCCCTTTTCCCTTATTTTGTTTTCCTTTTCCAAAGGTTCTGTGGCTGCATTCCTTTCCCCATGGCTTTCATTCTCTCCCTCGTGCATCACCTCTCCATTCTCACTGGTCAGGCCTCCCAAAGCCTTTCACATGCCAAGCAGAAGCAATCAGGAGGCATCCCAGGCCAATCCTCCACCTCACACAATCTCTCTCCCACAGGGCACACTCCCAGCACAAACTAGAAGCCTCCAGAGCATATACAGAGTGTTTTCTAGTTTTCTCATCGTGCACACAGGAGTGGAGTTGCTGATGAGGGAAGAATAGGGACATTTCAACAGATGATGTGTTCATGAGTAAAGACAATCTGAGAAACTGCAGAACAGACTGGACATAATGGCACAGTAATTATGGGTGATTAGAGAGTTGACATGGCAACAGGTACCGTACATGAAGCATAACAAGTCCTGCATGTGAGCTTGATTTTTCCAACACAGTGTCTTGCCTGCCTGGCCCGGTTGACTTCTACAGCAGTCCCTTGTGTGGGCAAGAAGGCACCAGACCAATCTCCAGAGCTGGCCTCAATTCTTGGGGCTCCCCCACCCCGACTCTTGTGCCTCTGGAACCATTTAATGGTTTATGGTGCCAGTTTAAGTTTTAGCTCCATGGGTGTGATTTGATGGCTGGCTGAATCCTCTGTCTTCTAATGATGGGCATTTTGTGCTGTGCTGTTCCATTTTATCACTGTACCGAAGGGCACATCCCTGAGTCCCTGGAGAATAATGAGGCACCTGTCCATTATATGAATTGCAGGAGAAGCATCTGGGAGCTCAAAGCTCTCTCCAGAGTGCTGAGGCTTTGATGTGGGTGTCCTGCTTCCTGCCCAAGGGGGCTAACCAGCCCTGAGAGCTGCCAATTCCTGGTTGGGCACATGCTCTGTGCTGCGGCTGCTGCCCAATCTCTCCTTCCCATCCCTTGCCATTTTTGACCCCCATTTTTCCTTTCAGCCTGTATACTTAAGAGCCCCCCCACCCCTATTTTTCCCCTTTAATACACTGCTCTGTTCCCCCAGCTTGGCTGTGTGGTGTGCTGATTCCAGAGCCTGGCTTTGGATTGACAGAACTGGGGAGTTCCTGGTGGGATTTTTCCCAGTGGGTTGGGAACAGGGAATTCCTGCCTGCTCTCTCTTATGCTAACCAAGCAAAGAATGAAAGGATCTTTGCCCCAGCAAAGTAGGAAATGCACCCCTTTGATCTTTTGCACTGCAGTAGCAACATATTACTTGAGGGATGAAACAAAATTCCCCCAAAGCTGGAATGTTGAACTGTGGAAGGGAAGGCCTGAAGAAGACTGGAGGGTCTTATGAGAGGTAGGGTGGCCAGGTGGGATGAGTGCCAAGTTGGAGACCATAGAGGTCCTGGTCCCTGCTCCCCTCATCCTCAAAGCTCCCACTCAGCTCTCCCCCACACAGGTTTCTGGTTGTAGGGTGGATATAAAAAGGAGAGGGGAAAAAACTGTAAGCCACTTGGGTCCTTGGCAAGAGGGAGCAAGGCAAGGAACACATGCAGCATACACAGAAAATGCAGAGCCCCAAATTCCTCCCCTTTCTGCTCCCCCACATGCTGCCTTTACACCCCTCAGATCAATTGTGGGCTGCTGCTCTTCTTGAAATATGCAGCAGGGAGACAGCCCCCTGAGGATATAGACTCCTGACCTCCATAAATAGGGGCATCATAGAAATGGTGCACTGAGTTCAGTCTGCCAGTTGCCTCCCACATGGCCCAGGAAGCAAAGCAGTGGTCCTCAGTAGGCCCCACATTTGCAGCTTCTCTCCAGAAGGGGCCTGAGCCAAGCAAGGCCAAGGGAGCTAAAACGGGAGGAGTCTGGCTGGATTTCTGCTCCTGACAGGACAACCTCCACCCTCAAAGCAGAGACCATGCTGACTCCTGAGTGAAGCAAGAGCTCTCAGTGCTAGGAAAGGACTTCTACAGTCCTTACTCATGTGGAGCAAGAAATTCCCTCTGCATGATCTTTCTCTTTGTGTTGTTAAGAGAAGTGTTTGGAACTCATGCTGAAAAGCATGTTTGTGAGCACATCCCAGGGAATCAGTGATGAGCTGGTGGCAACGAAAGGGACCTGCAATACCAGAAGCAGCTTCCCAAAGAACCCTCACACCCCACAGGAACACCACCCTGGTAATCTTGCTGGAGGGACTTCTGGGAAAATGGTGACTTGAAAATGATTTTTCTTGGCTGTCCAATGAAGAGAGAAAAGCATGCAAAGCAAAGCAAGAGGATGTGCTCCTTGGAGAGGTGTGCCCGGCACCGAGTCTATATTCTTTTCAGTGCCAGGTTAAAACACTTTATTTAATGGATATTTTAAAAATCAATTTTATCATCAACAGTCATGTTTTATTTTTGGTTTTTTGTTTTTGTTTTGGTTTTTATATTATTTTACTGTTACTGTTTTATTGTTTTCATTCTATGTTGTAAGCCGTCCCAAGATGCCTAGGCATGAGGGGACGCCATATAAAAGTTTTACATAAATAAATAAATAGGGATTCAAGCAGAATGTAGGAGAGGTCTCGGTTGTTGCCCTTGACTACTGGAGTCTCTTGGAATTTCCTGAAGATTTCCAAAATGCTTCCTGTGACTATAGAGATGAATAGAGCCATACCATTGAGGGAGATCCCCAAATATTCTTCATAGGACAGAAAGGTGATGGCTTTCATGATGCACTTGTCCCGGGCCGTGTTTGGATGCTGTTCTTCTGGACACTTCAAGCAATGCTCTGCATCTGTCGAAAGCAAGAGAAACAGCACCCCAACCGCCATTCCAGTCTCTGCTCTGTAAATTTTATTGATTATTGTGATTTTTGTTATAACTAGTACTAGTAATAGTAGTGCATGCTCACAACATTTCTTTTAGAAGGCTTCCCTTCCTTATACAAATAGGTTCCTCTATCTCCTGCATGAGAGTGCTTAAAGGGTCTTTTGTTTTAAAACAATCCTTTCTCCCCACAGATGTTCTCTATAAGACAGTAAAAGATATGAACACTCAGAGATTCCCCCTCCATGTCCAAAAACTGCCTGGCATTCCCAAGATTTACCATGAGTGTCAGCCCAAGCCTGCCTCAACCTGTTGCTGGAAGGAGAGAGGATCTAACTCCCAAAGGGGTTTTGTTCTTTGTACATGCTCTGTGGTTCTGTGTGCACAGTACCACACTCACAAAACAGTGATCCCTTCCTGCCAGAGCAACCACTTTTCTGAGCTCTCTGGACTGGCCATGGTGGCAGAGCCAAGAATTTGTACAAAGTGTCCCCCTATCTTTCCTTGAGTCAGGCTTGCTGAACCAAACCCAGGGAAGAACTGCAGGGGTTGCCTCACATCACTGGCTGCTTGTACTAAGCAAGGAAACCCCCTTATTTCATTTCTGTTTTCCTTTTCCAAAGGTTCAGCAACTGCATTCCTTCCATTTCTTTCATTCTTCCTCCCTTGTGCACCAACTCTTCATCCTCAGCCGTCAAGCCTCCCAAAGCCTCTCCCATGCCAAGCACCAGCAATCAGGGAGCATCCCAGGCCAATCCTCCACCTCACACAATCTCACTCACACAGGACACACTCCCAGCACCAACAAACTACAAGCCTTCATAGTATAAACAGAGTGGTTTTTTGTTTTCTAGTCATGTACAGTGGAGTGGAGTTGATGATGAGGAAAGAATAGGTAAATTTCAACAGATAATGTGTTCATGAGTAAAGACAATCTGAGAAACTGCAGAGTGGACTGATCATATGGGTAAAGTAATTACTGGTGATTATAGAGAGTTGGCATGGCAAAAAGGAAGGCACATGAATCAGAATAGGTCCTGCATGTGAGCTTGATTTTCCCAACACAGCGTCTCGACTGCCCGGCAGGATGGACTTCCAAAAGCAGTCCCTTGACTGGGCAGGAAAACGCCAGACCCGTGTCCAGGGCTGCTCTCGATTATCTGGGCTTCCCCCCTCTGGCTGCCACTGGGACCATCTAATGGCTTATGGTACCAGGTTTTATGTTGTTGGCACCAGGGCTATGATTTGATTACTGGCTGAAGCCCATGTCTTCTAGTGGTGGAATTTATTTATTTATTTATTTATTTTTGTGTTGTTCCATTTTCTCACTGCATCAGGGGGGCATCACTCTGTCCCTGAAGAAGAATGAGGCACTTCTCCATTTTGTGTGTTGCAGGAAAGCCCCCGGAAGCTTGAAAATCTGTCTGGAAAGCTGAGGCTGGGATGTGGGTTTCCTGTTTCCTGCCCAAGTGGGCCATCCAGCCCTGGGAGCCTCTTGTTCCTGACTGGCCACCTGCTGTGTGCTGCGGCTGCTGCCCATGTTCCACTTGCCGTCCCTTCCCATTTTTGATCCTTATTTCTCCTTTCAGCCTGGATGTGACAGAGCCACCCTGCCTTATTTTTACCCCTTTAAGACACTGCTTGGGTGTGTGGGTGCTGAATCCAGAGCCTGGCCTTGGATTGACAGAACAGGGAAGTTCCAACTGGGATATTTCCCAGTGGGTCGAGGGACAAGGCATTCCTGCCTTCTCTCTTTTAGGCTAGCCAAGTAAAGAATGAAAGGATCTTTACCCCAGCAAAGTAGGAAAAGCACCCCTTTGATCTTTTGCATGGCAGCAGCAACCTATCACTTGTAGGGAGAAAATAGGGGATGAGACAAAATTCTTCCCAAGCTGGAGAGTCGAACTGTGGCAGAGAAGGCCTGAAGAAGACTGCAGTATCCTCTGAGAGGAGCAAGGAGGCCCCACTGAGGATTAAGACTCCTGATCTCCACAGATGGGGGGCTCATAGATATGGTGCACTGAATTTAGCAGGTTGGTTGTTTCCCACATGGCCCAGGAAACACATGGCAGGAGTTGAAGTGGTGGTCCTCAGCAGGCCCCAGGCACATGGAAGCTCTCCAAAAGGTCCCGAGCCGGGGCAAGGCCAATAGTGCTAATATAGGAGGAATCCGACCTAGACTTCTGTACCAGACAGGGCAACCTCCACCCTCGGAGCATAGTCCCTGCCAACTCTGGGTTAAACCTGAGCTCTCAGTGCTGGGAAAAGGCATTTTCAAACTTACCTGATGTGAAGCAAGACATTCCCTATTCCTGGTCTTTCTCTTCATGTTCTCAGGGGCAGGCTTCCAAACTTAGCCAGCAAAGCACGTTTGTGAACACATCCTGGGGAATCAGTCCTGGGGAAGCTGGCAAGGAAAGGGATCTGCAATACCAGAAGCAGCTTCTCCAGGAAACCTCACACCCCTCAATAATGCCACCCTGGAAAATTTGTTGGAGGGATTTCTGGGAAAACGGTGACTTGAAAATGTTTTTGAAAACTGAGAAGCTGCATTCTTGCCACCATATCAGTTTCCAGTTGCCTCCTTGCACATCAAAATGTAGCAACATCTCTAAGACTGCAAAAAAAGATCTGTTAGTAGAAACAACAGAAAAAGACTAGACAAAAAGCTTAGATAATGAGATTAGCAAGGGAAAAATTCCTGCATGCTCTTTCCCCAAGGATGAAACAGAGCTTTTATTTTAACCAAGAACTGAAAGGTGCAAAATAATTTTTTTCCTATTGGTTCCTTTCCTTACTGTCCATATACCCAAATGAATCTATGGGCTGTACACAAAAATCAGACTCTTGAGCTCTTGACAAACAATAAAAACAGAATTCATGCTTTGCTTTTCATCATGAGTTGCTCCTTGGTGTTCAGGTCAGGCCTCACTAGAATAATGTAGCACTTGGGGAGGAAGATGCAGCCCAGCAGTCCGGCACTGGAGGCCAAGATGGAGAAGACCTGCACGGCCACCATGTACTTGCCCTTGGTGCTCAGGTAGGTGGGCACGAAGGACAGCCAGACACTGCAGAAGACCAGCATGCTGAAGGTGATCAGCTTGGCCTCATTGAAGGCCCGAGGCAGCTTCTTGGCCAGGAAAGTCACTGTGAAGCAGACGGCAGTCAGGAAGCCCATGTAGCCAAAGGCAGCGTAGAACATGGCCACAGAGCCTTCGTTACACTGAAGGATGATCTGCCCAGGCTGGGAGTGCTTGTCTGAGTCAGGGAAGGGTGGAGCAGTCCCCAGCAAGATGCAGGAGAGGACTACTTGGATGCTGGAACAGGAGATGACAATGGAGTTGGCCAAACTTCTCCCCAGCCAGTTCCTTGCCCTGTTGCCTGGCTTGGTGACCAGGAAGGCCAGCACCACAGTGACAGTTTTGGCCAGGAGGAGAGAGATGGCCACTGAGAAGATAATGCTGAAGGATGCTTGTCGGAGGAGGCAGGTGATGCTTCTTGGCTGACCAATGAAGGGGAAAGAGCATGCGAAGCAAAGCAGGAGGGAGATAAGCAGAATGAAGGAAAGATCTCGGTTGTTGGCCTTGACTACTGGGGTATATTGGAATTTCCTGAAGATTCCCAGTATGCTTCCAGTGGCCATAGAGAAGATTAGGGCCATGCCTGTGAGCAAGGTCCCCATATATTCTTTATAGGACAGGAAGTTAATGATCTTGGGGATGCACTGATCCTGGGCCGTGTTTGGATGCTGATCCTCTGGACACTTCAGGCAATGCTCTGCATCTGTTGAAAGCACGAGAAACAGCACCCTGGCATTTCTTCCATTCCTTGTTCTGTACATTTTATTCATTATGGTTGTCCTTCGTATTATGAGTATTAGAATAAATGGTAGTACTGCTGGTAGAGGCACAATTCTGCTGTGAGAGGCAACATAAGGGTGTTTTTCTGCCCTAAGTGGACTTGATGAGCCCCTTCATTCTGTAAAGTCAGCAAAAGTCTTCAGAGTAATTGTCATTGCAGCCATATACCTGGAAGGCACTTTCAAAATGTACCAGGATGTGAGGCAAACATGAATACAGTCATGCAACAGAAAATGTTTGATGCTGGTGGGGACTCCATTCCTTGCATCTGCACCATCTGGAGTATTTCGCAGAGATCTCCGACAGCTTCACTGGCTTCCCATTGAAGTCCGGGCCCAATTCAAGGTATTGGTTATGACCAATAAAGCCCTGAACGGCTTGGGACCTGGTTACCTGAAGGAGCGCTTACATCCATATTTGCCCGACCGCCCCTTGAGATCTGCTGGAGAGGCCCTTCTCCGGGAACCCTCCGTGAAAGAAATTAGGAGGGTAGGTTTTCGGAGGAGGGCTTTTTCTGTGGTGGCTCCCAATCTATGGAATGTGCTCCCCAGAGAGGTCCACCTGGCGCCGTCGTTATTTGTTTTTCGGTGCCAGGTGAAGACCTTTTTATTTAAGCGTCATTTTAATTGTTAACAATATTCACTTATTCCTCTGGCCAGGACAACTTCTTTCCTTTCCTTTCCTTTCCTTTCCTTTCCTTTCCTTTCCTTTCCTTTCCTTAACTTTTCTTTTCTTTTCTTTTCTTTTCTTTTCTTTTCTTTTCTTTTCTTTTCTAACTTCTTTTATATCGCTTATATTTTTAAATATTTATTTATTTTGTAATATTAATTTTAATTTTATATTGTTATTTTTGTATTGTATTTTTTTGTGTTGTAAGCCGCCCCGAGGCTTCGGCAAGGGGCGGCATAGAAATGTTCAAATAATAATAATAATAATAATAATAATAATAATAATAATAATAATAATAAATGCCACAAGAAGCTTTCCCAGGTCAAGCCAGGCACCAGCCTTCTCAAGACAAGCTCAGTGCAATCCCACTTGAGTGGCAGGATACAAAACAAGGGCTCAAAATTCCGCTGGGATTTCCCAAGTTCTTAGCTAATCCTAGCTCTAACTCCAATTATTCTTCTTATTACGACTGTTATTATTAACTGTAGAAGGAGTAGACTTGGTGGGCCACTTCTTTTTCCAAGCTCAGCAAATGTCCTGAGAAGGACCCTAATGAGGACGGTGACACATGGGCACTGCCAGCCCCCAATCTGCCTTTTCTGCCATTTCCTACGAAGTAGTTTCATCAGCTTTCTCCACAGCCAAGGAAATGGCAGGATATAAAGAAGCCGAATAAAGAAATGTTGGATGCTTTATGATGTGATATTCCATGTTCAGTACACTTTAAGACACATTCACAGTACTACTTTTATGCCTTTTTTTACATTTAGAAAAATATAGAATGTTGTGGAACTGTACAATCTTCTTGGACTGCATGGAAGCCCATCAGTCCCCTGCCCATTTCACAATATGCTGAAGCCCAACATGCACACCAGACGATCCAAAGAAATTTCCTTCCTCCCAACGCTGCCATAGAAATGTGAACCTTCTGCCCCGTTCCCCAAAAGCCAAGGGAACCGCTGGTTGCATCATCCTCTGGACCCAGCGACCCTGCTCAGCATCCTCCCTCGTGAACCACTGCAGTGCCATCAAGATGTCCTCTTTCAGCTCTACAAAGGAGGCAAGAGCAGGTCCAGAAACTCCTCATGCTTAAGGAAGGTCCTTTTCTGCAACCTTCCCACTTCTTCCTGGGGGAACTGCTCAGCGTGGGATTGGATGCTTTTTAAGTGGGGGGAAACAACAACAGAGAAAGGTTGGCTTCATGAGCCAAGGTGTTTTGAGGTGTACTGTGAAGGGAGAAAAAGGTGTATTGACACAAGAGCACCCACAAAACTGGGAGGAGATGTTCTTGGGGAGAGGGAGAAGACAAGGAGGAATGCAGGGCAGGGTGGGCAGGGGAGGTTTAACAGGAAGAAGCAGTGAAGGGAAAACATGTTTGGAGTGTCCTGAAAGACAAGGAGGCATCAGACACAGAAGGAAAGAGGAATGAGGCATTCTGGGAAGCAGAAAACAACCCCCCAGGGTGTGATCCATGTAATGCTTCCAGGACTGGAGGGAGGAGGTGGGTAAAAACACCCCCACGGATGAAAATTTTCAGCTCTGTTCCTCCAGAAACAACCAGACCATGCTAAATTCTTTGCAGAATGGCAGAGCACCCCCAAATGATCACCATACCATGGTGAGATCTTTGCCTTCTTAACAGGTATTGCCTTTTCCTCTACACTCACCCACCTTCCCAAGTGGAGATGGTCCCTTCTGTGCAGGGAGTGCAGTCATAACAGCACACGGGCTCTCCTTCCTGAGCCACCTTGAAGAATCCCGGGTGGCATTTCTCCTTGCACCTGGGCTGGGGCAGGGGCTGAGTGAGAGAGAGTAGGAGCATTAATGGAGGAGGTTTGCAGCTGAAGAAGTTGTGGAGATAGAGAAGGGATGGATAGAGAGGGGAGGACCTCCAGCATGTCACTGGATTCCATAAGTGATTCTCCATTCTGTGAGGCTGACGCAGCTGGACATTCCGTCCAAGTGAAACACATCACCCTTTACAACTCTTTTTATTTAGTTATTAAATTTCTGTTCCCCCAAATAACCAGAACATTAGTGAATGGATGGAAAATTAAAACGTTGGGATGATGGGTATGGTTTTCTTCACCTGTTCTTGCCATTGGGGCCATGCAATGGGATCTTGCAGAATGGTGAATTTGGGGCCAGGCAAGCCCGTTCTTTCTAGATTTCCAACTTTTACCCTTCCAACTGTCCGGTTTGGAAACATCACCCAATTCAAAAGATCCAAGTTGACTGCCAAGTCTCCTTTCTCATCTAAATACACCCCATCAACAGAATGATTGAGAAATTGGGGGTCTCTCAGGAAAGGATGGAGCTGGAACAGAGAAAGCAAAACTTTTGAGAGGACAGTGTTCATATCCCTCCTTTTGCAAAGAGCTGGTCCCAGTTTAATGTGGTGGGGTATGACTCTGGTTATGGACAGGATTTTGATTTCAGGGATGAATGCCCATGGTCTCCCGTAGGAATTTAGGAAGCCAAGAATAGAAGCCTCATCAATGAAGGGAAAGGAAGGGCAGCTTCTCTGAGGGCAATATTTCACCTACCCTTAGAAGCAGCAAATGGACAGTTCTGCTCCAGAGCCTGTAATCCTTCAGAAGCTGACTGGCAGTCTATTTCAGTGTACTAATAGCATAACTTCTTGAGGGTCTCACAGGAAACGCAGAGCAGGAGATTTCAAAGGGGCCCAAAAGGGCTTTGTTTCCTGTGAGCCCTTTCTTCCAATTCTGCACTCTGGGATGATCAAGCAGAGATTGCTATCATACCTCCCTTCAGTCTTTCCATCTCCAGGCTGAATGTGCCAAGTTCATTCAATCTGAACTCATATGTCTTTGTTTCCAGTCCACACGTCATCCTTGTTGCCCTCTTCTCAGGGCTTTCCTGTTTCTCCTAGTGACATCCTTTGAAACGTCCTTCGGTCTTCAAGGTTACCCTCCCTGTTTGTGTGAGCTCTGAGAATCTGATACACATTCCCTGCACTTCCTCATCCATGTCATCAGTGGAAACGTTGAAGAGCACTGGGTCATGAATTGAACCTTGCTGAACCCCATTTGTTACCTCCAGGTGTGCCATTGATGAACACACTTTGAGTCTGGTTCTGTAGCCAACTCTACATGCAACTGAGGGTTCTTGTATCTCCCCTGTTTGGAGCTACATTGCTAATCATGATGTCAAGGGGCACTGTGTGCAAGACTTTGCTGAAGTCCACATAGACGATATCCACAGCATTCCCACAGTCCTGCAAAGAGGAGGGGGTTACCCAATTAAACTGTGAGATCTTGTTGGTTAATGGGATTTCTTCCTGACAAACCCATACTGGTTTCTTGGCATCACTGAATGATTTGCAAGATGATTGATGAACACTAGCTTCATCTTCTGCTCCAGAATTTTCCAAGCCCTGAAGTTGGATGGTCTGTTCTGTAATTCCAGGAAGCCTGCTCTGTTCCCTTTCTCAAGGGGAGAACAATATTAGGCCTTCGTCAGACATATGGCTATTCTCCCTTACTCCATGACTGCTAAAGGAGAATAATGCGGTGGTTCTGAGACTTCTTCTGCTTACTCCTTTCTAACTTTGGATGAAGTTCATTAGGCCCAGGAGAAAGACCCTTTCACTCTGGGGAGAAGATCATTAAGCCTTTTCCAATCAAATTTGATCTCCTATCATACTCCTTCTGCTTGTCCTTCGCTAGCGCAGGGTGTTCCTTACTCCTCTTTTGGAACAAAAGAGTCAAAGAAGCACCTGGGCAATTTGGCACTTTCCTTCTCCCATGTTATCATTTTGCCCCCTGTAGGGACTACCTGAATCACAGTGGCTTTCTTCTGCCTTTTATTCTGGATGTATCTGGAGAAGGTGTTTGGTTGCTTTTAGAGTCCCTCACTAGTATCCATTCATTCTCCAGATTAGTCTTCCTAAAGCCATTCCTTCCATTCTATGCTTCATGCCTGGAGTTCACTGCTATTGCTTGGCCTCCCTTCCACTTTATAGATATGCCATTTGCGGAGGGATTGTATTCAGATCATCATCAGAGCATCTTCTGGTGAGAACATATGGAAGAGCCTTTCTGTGTTGTCTTCTAATTCTTCACCTTAAATAAAAATCTCCACCCACAGACTGCTTTTCTCATGAGAGTCATATGGCTTGGGGCTTTGCTTAGCATTGTTCTGAGTGTCCTAAAATGGGTTTTCCTGAAATCCATGCACGCAGATTGACCACAATAAGAATTTACAAATGGCATGGATGCCTTCTCCAGAATTTCTGAAGCTGCCACCTTGTCCACTACGTCTTCCTCTCTGGTTACACGGAGTCCACGAGTCTGATTTTCCAGATAGCGAAGGCAGATGCATGGTTGCACTGCTTCCACTAGGGAAGAGCATCTTCTAGCTCCTTGGCTCCTGACTGCCCTTCCCGCCCCCGCTTTCCAGGGACATTATCACTTCCCTCAGGATTTTCTTCTTCAGCCTCAGATTCCCATTTCACTTCTGTGCTGGACTTAGCATCACAACTACACTGCTTGACCTCGGAAATCATATGCTTCTCATTCCCATGAGGATGACCCCTCGCCGCTCCCGCACTCTCACTTTTCCTTCCAAGACGGCCACTGGCTTGCACTTCCTGCACACGCCTGCCTTTTAGACTTTAGACCAAAGACAGACAGACAGACAGACAGACATTTCATGGGGGTTGCAGGCCACTATTGTTGGGAAGGCTTCTAGGTCCATAGCCTTCCTTTTGGAGTCTACCTTTTCCAGCCTGAATATTCTTAGGAATAGGAGCAAGAATCTACGCAATCCTCCTGGTCCTTCAATTTACTGCTTCAGCATGATTCAGACCAAACATATTTTCCATGATGAGATGGACTCAGTAGAAGGGAATCCAGTAGGAGGGGCCAAAACAGGGAGCAGAACAGAGTTACAGGTGCCCTTTCATTTGGAAAATCACATCTCATTTTCTCACATTCTAAATTCAGCACCTAAGAAGGAGAGGGAATACCTGCCATGGATGCCATTCTTCTCAATCTGCCCCCCCCCCCATCACCACCAGCACCTCCATTTATTACTTCCTAGATTGTTACATTTGTATTTGCCTATAGCCAATCATCATCGAGTGAAGCAGCCAACTCCCTAGTGCTTTTTGCGCAGGCGCAGGATACAGGAAGCTTACTCATTGCTTTATATGGTCACAAGCCTTATATGGTTACACAGGTAAAGTACAATACTATTGGCTGGGTAAGTTGCAATACTATTGGCTGTCATGGCGGGCGGAACTACAGCGTAATCTAGCAATGCTATTGGCTGCCGCGGCGTGCGTAACTCAGCGCGACGCTGCGATGCAGCGATGAATTCCCACAATTCGTGCTGGAGACGATGCAGCCGAGGGAGTTTGGGTGTGCATCCATGCATGGGATCAAGTGTGCAATAAATGGAATTGGGACTGTGAGAGCCAGGTCTGGATCCCCACTCATCCCTGAAGCTCACTGGGCGACTTCTGGCAGGTCATTCATTCTCAAGCTATCCTACTTGACTGGGTTGTTGCTGTCAGGAAAAGAACGGTGAAGGGAAGCATGCAAAGTGCTTGCTTTCCTTATGCATGGAAAAGGTCAGGATAGAAGTGCAATGTGAGGCTAAGACTCATACTACCACTGAGAGGAGGAATATTAATGGAAGTACTGCATGGTGAAAATTCACTAGAAGATGCTTCAGTGAGAACTCATAGACCAGGTGGGCATCCAGGCTGCCAGGAAACGGCCTGCCCATTGTCACATTTTCAGACTTCATGACACATTGATGCAGCTGTGCAGAGAGTGGTGGGACGGAGTTGAGGGTTCTGGTCTGGGAAGGCCCTCTTGATGTGCAGAAGTGGAACCACGACCCTGGAGGCCAATGTGAGATTGCTGAAGTGAAGCCCACATCCCAGATGCCAAGGTGGTTCCTCTGGAAGCTTCCTGTTGCATGTGCAGGGAAGGGGTTGGCCCTGCGAATTCTTGGCCTTTCTCTTTCTCCATGTGCGCCTGGGAGGTTTCCTCCAGGATTACATTACAGAATTCGGAAGCGTCTTCAGCTCCAGGCTCCCCCTATGCTCAGCTCTCTCCTGGGATCCATTCAAATCTGTGCTGTCCCCTTGGGAGGTTTACCATGAGAGAAGTAAGGGAGAGAGAAGGCAGTAGCTGAGCACAACGTGTATTTTGATCCTGCGTTAAAGAGGCAGATGAATGAGAGGGGCAGCTTTCCTAGAGCCCATATGCACAGGACCCACAGCTCCTGCAACTGGTAGTGTCAGGGAATCCGGTTAGGAAGTCTGTGAGAATGTATTGCTCTGACTAACAGTAAGGCATAGGAATCAAAGCAGGTCTGGAGTGTGAGCTTGAGAAGTCAGCTAATGTGATTGGAACAGAATGAGCAAACCAGTCAGAGCAGCTTTGCTGCAGCCACAGAAGAACAGACATGAAGTACGAGTCATATCTTTCCTTGGGAACCACAAGTTGTCTGCACACACGCTGAGTCTCTCAGCCGCCTGTGATGGATGATGCAGTTCATGTGAGTTCTGGCAGAGTGAAGTTTAAAACGGGTGACTGGAAAAGGCCTTTCACACTTCACAGAAACTTGTGGTGGGCAGGAGATGGCTTCACCTGCTCTCAGGTGATTTTAAAGACTCACATAAGTCGGGGAAGAAATTGTGGAAAGTTGGGAAAGAAGATGGAAAACTGTGGCCTTTTTAACTCTGTCCCAGCAAAAGTCTCCTCATCAGTCTCAGAAGTTCTGGGTTGCAGTATAAGTCCACCGAACATGAAGAGCAGAAATGTGACAAAGAGAACCTGCTGCTTGCTTGGCTAATGGAAATGTGCTCTCCAATGGAGTTCATGGACGATGAGAATCAAGTTTCCCTCAATTTCTTATCTACCCAGGTGGTGTTTTCCCATATACGTACATAGGGACAAAATGCCCCAACTCGTTGCGAATACACGCAAACCTGAACTAGCACATTCTTCACCATGTTGCGCATTGCAATGAAATGAATGCTGATGCTCATGAAAATGTTCTAGGAGGGGGTGATTACCCCCCTTTTCTTCCTAGCTAACCATATCCCTGGGCTGACAAAGGGGCTCACCCAACTGCAAAGCATTGCTTTCCTTTTTTGGCACCATCAATCAAGCTTAAAGTTTGCTTTTATGTGCCTGCCATACCCCACAACATGCCTGCACTTGGTATGGGAAGAAAGCCTGGGCAAAACCAGGCCATCGTAATTCTATTGTTTTTGTTTTTTGTTTTAAATGTTGGTGTGCAACACACCCTTTAAGCAGGGAACCATTATGGAATACATTGCAAATATATGGCATTCCTAAGAAATATGTCCATGTTTCTAAACGTCTTCAGAATAATTTTAGGTGCTTTGTGAGAACTGAAAATGGCACCAATGACGTTTGCACAATTGATACTTTGTCAGAAAGGGCTGTATGTGACTCCCACTTTTATATTTGATCATTCTGGATTATCCCATGAAAAAAGCAGTGAAGGACTCAGGCTTTGGCATCCCGTGGGACAAACAGGGCAAATTGACCGACCTGGATTTTGCTGGTGCATCGCCCTACTTGCACATGCTGCAGCACAGTGGAGAGACTGACATGGGCACTTGCAACTGAGGCGCATAAAGTGGGCTCAAGTATTAGTGAAGATGAGACCAATTGATGCATGTTGCCCGTGTCCAAGGAAGCACCCCAATAACAGCAGGAGGTCAAGTCCTAACATTGGGGTAGCAATTGGTTCCCTTGGCAGCATTACAGATGCAGATGCAGGGACAGAAGCAGATGTGAAATGCCGGACAAGCAAAGCAACTGCTGGGTTCCAACAAATGTGCTCGTTTGTAGATATTACAAGTACGTGTTGATTATTCAATGCAAATGAGACCTGGATAGCGAATGAGACCTGGAAGATTACAAGAGAAATTACCCAGAAGAGAAACATCTTTTAGCAACGTTGCCTTAGAAAGATATTACACATTACGTATTCGCACCATATTTCAAGTGAGGAAGTGTTGCAAAGAGGAGGTACCAGAAGAGTCTCTGGTGGTTGACACAATCCTTGGAGCATGCTCACAACACCGCTTTTGGAAGGCTTCCCTTCCTTAAAAAAATTCTCCTAACCCCTCAATGAGAGTGCTTAAAGGGTCTTTTGTTTTAAATCAATCCTTTCTCCACGCAGATACTCTCCATGAGGCAGCATAAGATTTGAACACTCAGCGATTCTCTCTCCATGTTCAACAACTTCCTTCGCTCTTTTGCCCAAACCCTCTGTGTTTTAGGCACACCAAGATTTCTTTGAGAGTTAACCCAAGCCTGCCTCCACCTGTGGCTGGAAGCAGAGCTGATCTCACCCCAAAGGAACTCTGTGCTTTGCACAGGCTCAGGGGCTCTCTATGCACACTTCTGTGCTCAAAAAGCGATGATAACTTCCTCACAGAGCATCCCCCTTTTTCTTAGCTCTATGGACCTTCCGTGGTTGCAGAGACAAGAGTGTCCACCTGACATTTCCTGAGTCATACTGGCCAAACCAAACCCAGGGAAGAACTGAAGGTGTTGTCTCACATCACTGGCTGCGTATAGCAAGCAAGGCAGGCCCCCCTTTTTCTGATTTTGTTTTCCATTTCCAAAGGTTCAGCAGCTGCATTCCTCTCTCCATTTCTTTCATTCTCTCTCCCTTGTGCACCAAATCTCCATCCTCACTGGTCAGGCCTCTTAAAGCCTCTCTCCTGCCAAGCACCAGCAATCAGGGGGCATCCCAGGCCGATCCTCCACCTCACACAATCTCTCTCCCACAGGGCACACTCCCAACACAAACTACAAGCTTCCAGAGCATATACAGAGTGCTTTCCAGTTTTCTAGCAATGCACACTGGAGCGAAGTTGATGATGAGGGAAGAAAAGGTACAGTTCAACAGATAATGTGTTCATGAGTAAGGACAATCTGAGAAACTGCAGAGAGGACAGGATATAATGGCACAGTAATTATGGGTGATTACGGAGAGTTGACATGGCAACAAGGAAGGCGCATGAATCAGAATAGGTCCTGCATGAGAGCTGGATTTTCCCAACACAGTGTCTCACCTGCCTGGCAAGGTGGACTTCCAAGAGCAGTCCCTTGAGTGGGCAGAAAGGTGCCAGACACATGTCCAGAGCTAGTCTCAATTCTTGGCGCTCCCCCTCCCCACTGTCTCTGGGAACATCTAATGGCTTCCCTCGGGTGTCAGTTTTTTCGTTGTTGGCTCCATGGGTATGATTTAATGACTGGCCGAATCCTGCATCTTCTAGTGATGGTATTTTTGTTTTGTGCTGTTCCTTTTTCTCACTTCTCCGAAGGTGGCATCCATGTGTCCCTGGAGAATAATGCAGCACCTGTCCTTGTTGTGTATTGCAGGAAAGCACCTGGGAGCTCACAGTGGTTGTACCTTCTTGCCACAGCATCCCTCATTTTTGGCCAATGCCCACAGAGCTAAGAAATCCATAGTTTCCTGCACATGTTTCCCTGAATCCAGTTGGCCATACCAAACCTAGAGAAGAGGCTGCAGTTGCTAACTCAAATAACAGGGTGCACTTTGCAAACAAGGTAGAGCAACTCCCCTTCGGTTTTCCTTCTTTTCTTTATCCCAAAGTTTCAGTAGCCACATTATTTACACATTTTTCCACTCTGTACTAAAGCACCCAATGGCCATTTACCAAAACGCTTAACACGCCCTCTCACACTCCAAGCACTATGCACCCCTTACATCAAGGAATTCCTGCCAAATGCATCGTCTCTCGCACATGGCGCACAAACACAACATCCAGCAAAACATTTCTATTGCCATTTAGCCCAGCCTCTCATTCCAAAGAGCTGCATGTTCAACAGGGGGAGAAAACAAACCACCTAAGGGAGACAAAGGGGTATCTCTTCCCTGGCTGACAAGGTGGATTTCTAACAGCAGTCCTTGTGTGTGAGGGAAAGTGCAAGATCTGCACCCAGAGCTACTCTGCTCACAGGGCCTGCCACACCCTCCCTCTCACTGCCTCTCGGCCACCTACTGGCTTACTGCAATCTTCCCCCTGATTTCTCAATCTCCCTCTGTTGAACTCCAGCCTTCCACTCCCCTGGCTAATTGCTTAACACAACCATTCAAACTTCCAGGACTTTACCAACAAATTTCCTCAACATAGAAAAGGAAACCCTTCCCTGTATATCTTTTCCCCCTTTGCCTTCCTCTTCTTTACTTCTCTCTCTGGGAATCACTTCAGGATTCCCACCCTCAGAATTCTCAACAGTTTATTTTTTCTTCTGGCCTTCCCCCACCCACTTTTTTCTGGCCATAATCTATCTGCTCACCTGCCTCTGCCACATCTGCAGCACCTTCTACCAAAAGTCCCAGGCCAGCTATAAGATTTACAACTTCCCTCTACTAGCACAAAATCACACCACATAGTAGTTTCCCTTTGCTCATCATTTACCTGCGCAGGTTCAAAACACTTTAGCTTTGACCAGGTTACTTCCCACTTCCTTTCCTTCTTCTCTTTCCTAGCATGCACTTTCTGAACCTCCCTCAACAAATCTTCCAACATTTCACATCCATCCCGTTTCTGTCTAATATCCTCCCCTACCTTCCCTGCAAACTGATATTCCAGCAATACCTGATGGGCTGGATTTCCTGAATCCAGTTGCCCATATTTCTGCATCTGTTCCTTCAGTCTCCTCAGCCACTCAGATGGAGTTTCATCTTTCTTTTGTTCCAAAGACAGAGTCTTGTGTACCTCTAGAGACTGAGGTACCATCTCTTTAATTCTCTTAACCATATACCGGTGATATACTCTAATAATTCCTAACTCGCCTTTCTGGAAGCCAGCACAGAGCATCCCTTGCTGGTGTGGGGTTGTCTTTAATCCAGATCACTAGTTGCCCATTGGATCAGTTGCAATTCTCCACCAGAAAACAAGATACAAAAAATAGTCTTATTTTAGTTATTTTCTTAGTTCCTTCTAAGAAATATCTGCTGGACCCTAGAACTGATCTACCTGTTTTCCTACCTCAACTGGATCTTTTTCCTGGATCATGTATATGATTACATTATATATAATATACTAAAATAAATTATATCATGATTATTGTTGTTGTTGTTGTTGTTGTTGTGCGTGATTAACATCCATAAAGTCCCAAACCTCCTTGGGGAATACAGAACATGAAAGAATGGTTCCCAAGTCACCTCCATCCTTCCTAGGGTATAAAATATCTAAGGATTACATGATTTTAAGGCCATCAGATATCCAGGCCATACAAATGCACAGTAGCTTTCCAGTTTTCCTTTTTCAGTCCCTTAACCTGTTGAAAAATATCCAAGAACCTTAACATCCTCCCCAGGAACTTTCATGAACTTTCAAGGAAAGTTCCTTTCCCTTGTGCCTTGCCTTTAGGGGCATCCCCCTTTCTAAACCCTCTATTCCCCATCCCTAACCCTCAAGTAAGAAATAAAAATCCCTTACCTTAATTCAGATGCACCGATCAGGGTTTCCTCCTTTCCTCTGAGTAAACACTCCAAAACCATCCATCCCACTGGTGTCCTTAGAAGTCTCGGGTCAGTGATCCCGAATTCAATTTGTCTCGGGTCAGTGATCGCCCTCGTATTTTGCAGAGAGCTGCCAGTGGGACTGCTAAACTTAGCAGGGTGTACCTTCCCACTGCCACCCACTGATCAAGCCGATGATGGATGTAGGAGGATCCTGGACAAGGCCCCAAGTTGTCAGTAACTTTCCTTTCCCCTGGAAGAACAAATGTACCAGGCAACAGAGAGTTCTTTTTGAAACTTTATTGCAATAAAGGGAATTAGAAAGGTTTTCTTCCCCTTGCCAACTCACAAAGCACATGTTCACATCCCATATTTATGCCCTTTCTCCAGCCGCTTCTTCCCTCCTCTTTTTCCCTCAATAGCTAGGTACTGGGAGATAAGTCTTTTCTGTCTATCTATTCCGTGCTGCTCCAAAACATGTTCTTTCTTCCCACTTGATCCCTTCCAGGTGAATTATTATGAGCTTATTTCCTATCCAGAGTGTGTTTGTTAATAGGCATGAGGTCATTGAGCAAGGAATCTGCTATCTTGTCTATGTGCCAATTCCACAGTGCTATCTGATCCCAGTGTCCCGCTCCTATGGCTAAGGAATTTTCTTTTTTACATTTTTACTCTTCTTGTATCCTTGTTTCAAATCATCCTCACATCCCTATGATTTGCTAATGAAGAAGGAGTCTGGCTGGACTTCTGCTCCAGAAAGAGCAACCTGCACCCTTAGAGTAGTGTCCCTTCCAATTCCCAAATGAAGCATGAGCTCTCAGGGCTGGAAAAGGACTTCTTCAATCGATATACATGTGGAGCAAGACATTCCCTACTCCAGATCTTTCTTGCTTGGTCTCAGCAGTCTTGGGGATCTTCCTGCAGATCAGGCAGGATGCCTTTGCCAGTGCACTTTTGCAGCAAAGCAGGTGTGTGAGCATGCCCCCAGGAGCCAGTCCTGTGCAGGCTGGAAAGGGAAGTAATCCACACTGCCAGAATGAGCTTCCTGAGGAATCCTCCCCCAACAAAAAGCCCCCCGCACCCTGGAGAATGACTTCTGGATGACAGGCAACTTGAAAATGTTTCTAGAAGCTAAGAAGTTGCATTCTTGCTACCCAGTCAAGTTCTGGTCAACAAGAATTTATCTACTGATACTTTAAAATGCCGCAGGAACATCTCAATGATTGAAAACAGGAACAATTAGTAGAAACAAAACAAAAATGATAAAAACCAAACTTAGCTAATGTGATTGACATGGGGAAATTTCTTGCATGCTGCTTCCCTATGTATGAAAATAAGTTTTTATTTTTTCCAGCTACTGAAAAGTGCAAAAGATCTTTTTCCCCTTTGCATCATTTCTATATGATCTGTACACCTAACATAGATGATGCCTGAATGGTTCACAAATGTTACAATCTTGAGCTGTTGACAAACAATAAAAAGACACTTTATGCTGTGCTTTTCATCATCAGGTGCTCCTTGGTATTCAGGTCAGGCCTCCATAGAATGACGTAGCACTTGGGGAGGAAGATGCAGCCCAGCAGCCCAGCACTGGAGGCCAAGATGGAGAAGACCTGCACGGCCACCATGTACTTGCCCTTCGTGCTCAGGTAGGCAGGCACGAAGGACACCCAGATGCTGCAGAAGACAAGCATGCTGAAGTTGATCAGCTTGGCCTCGTTGAAGGCGCCGGGCAGCTTTCTGGCCAGGAAAGCCACTGTGAAGCAGAGGGCAGCCAGGAAGCCCATGTATCCAAGGACAGCGTAGAACATGGCCACAGAGCCTTCGTTGCACTGCAGGAGGATCTGCCCAGACTGGGAGTGCTTGTCAGAGTCAGGGAAAGGGGGAGAGGTGCTCAGCCAGATGGTGGAGAGGACTACTTGAATACTGGAACAGCAGATGACAATGGAGTTGGCCAAACTCTTCCCCAACCAGTTCCTTGCCCTGTTGCCTGGCTTGGTGGCCAGGAAGGCCAGTAACACAGTGACCGTTTTGGCCAGAAGGGAGGAGATGGCCACTGAGAAGATGATGCTGAAGGCCACTTGCCGGAGGAGGCAGGTGATGCTTCTTGGCTGGCCAATGAAGAGGAAAGAGCAGGCAAAGCAAAGCAGGAGGGAGACAAGCAGAATGTAGGACAGGTCTCTGTTGTTGGCCTTGACTACTGGGGATTCTTGAAATTTACTGAAGATTCCCAAAATGGTTCCTGTGGCTATGGAGAGGAGTAGGGCCATGCCAGTGAGAAAGGTCCCCAAATATTCTTCATAGGAGAGGAAGGTGATGACCTTGGGGATGCATTGATCCCGGGCTGTGTTTGGATGCTTATCTTCAGGACACATCAGGCAATACTCTTCATCTGTCGAAAGCAAGAGGAAAAGCACCTGACATCCCTTCCAGTTTCTCTTCTTTACACGTTATTCTTTATTGTTCTTCTGATTTCTAGTATTTTTATTAATTGCAGTAAGATTAGTAGGGTCATAATTTTGGTGGGAGAGAAACAGAGAGTACTTTCCATTCGGGCATGGACTTGGTGGGCTCCTTCTTTCTCCAAACTCATCAAATATCCTCAGATCCCTGGACCATCCACAGTTCCACCACAAACCCACAAGGGGGGCAACGCAATCCAGCATTGATGCTTAGACTCCAGTGTGAAATGATTGAGGAACAGCCTGAGCAAAGCCTCCATTGCATATGAATGGGTTTTCGCTGTCCCTCTCTGACTTCTGAGTTGTCCAGCATGGTTTTCACAGTACGCAAAATTACTACCTCTTTTTCCTGCAGCTCCAGGACAAGGAGAATCTGCATGTGTGGTGGAAGTTGAAGTTGTTCAAAGCAGCGCACAACAAGCATTCTCAGGACAAGCCAGGCATGTAGCCTTCTAATGACAAGCTCACTGCAATCCTGCTTGAGTAGAGGGAGATGATACATGGTTGCACCACCTTACTGGGATTCCTCTAGTTTCAGTCCTAAAACCAGTTCTAACTCCAGTGGTTGAGCCACCCCTTGAGAGTCAGGGAAGAAGCTGGAAGGGCTGCTGCTCTCCCACCCAGGACTCATCCAACCTGATTCCTGACTCTCAAGATGCATGGAACCTGACACTGGCTGAGCACGCACCAACAGGTCACCAAAGCCACACCATGGTCTGTCCTTCCACTGTTTCCAAGGCTCCAGCTGTGTGTCCTGGGAATTCCATCTTCCCAGTCACAAGCCCATCTTCTGCCACAAGTTCTCCAACAAGTCACTTTTCCAGGACCAGAATGCCTGCCTACTCCTCTCTGCTCAGTTGAGACACCCATCCCTCCATGAGTTGAGCAGAGAGACAATCTGGACAATACTAAACAGTTGCATCAACCTCCTCCACAGCTATGCATAGAACCATCTCAGAGCATCCCTAAATGTGCTGCTTACTGAGGACAGATATCTGCCCTCCTCCCAGGTTATGACTTTTCCTCTGTATTTACCCACCTTCCTGACTGGAGATGGTTCCTTCTGCACATGGGGCACAGTCATAGCAGCACACGGGCTGTCCTTCCCGAGCCACCTTGAAGAATCCCGGGCTGCAGCTCTCCACACACCTGGCCTGGGGCAGGGGCTGAGCAAGAGAAAAGGAGCATCAAGGGAGGAGATTTGGGGCTGATGAAGCTGGGTACTGGGGAGACAGGGCTAGAAAGGAGAAAGAGGATTTCAGTGGATTTCATAACTGAACCCCCTTCTGTGAAACTGAAGCAGCTGGACATTCCCTCCAAGTGCAATGCGTCAATGCATTCACCATACCTTTTACATGGCATGCATTTTATATAATTATTAAATGTCTGCACCTCCCATAAGACAGAATGTTAATGAAGGGAAGGGAAATTTAAACAGTGGAACAATGCGGATGGTTTTCTTCACCTGATCTTGCCACTGCTGCCACACAATGGGATCTTGGTGAATGGAGAATTTGGGGCCCGACAAGCCCTGTCTTTCTAGACTCCCAGCTTTGACTTTTACAACAGTCCCATTGAGAAACATCACCCAATTGATCAGGTCCAAGTTGATTGCCAAGTCTCCGTTCTCATCTAAATACACTCCATCAAGAGAATGGTTGTGAAACTGGCGGTCTCTCAGGAAAGGGTGGAGCTGGAACAACACAGAAGGAACAAGCATTTGACAAGGCACTTCTCATAGCCTACTATTAACTGAAGAGCAGGTTCCAGATTAATGTGGCTCAGTTTGTCTCTTATGGACAAATTACCAATTTCTTTGCTGGATGCTCATTGTCTGCTTTTTGTATTTAGGAAACAGAGAATAGAACCCTCATCATTGAAGGGACAGGAGTGGCAGCTTCGTTGATCACAAGATTTCAGGAATCCTTAGAAGCAGAAAATGGACAGCTCAGCTCCAGAGCCTGGATCATTCAGAAAATGACCTGGGAGTTCATTATGGTGTACCCAATAGGATTTGTTTCTGAGGCATCTCAGGCAAAACCTAGAAGATTTGGAAGGGGTCAAGAAGGTTTTCCTTTCACTTGAGCACTTTGTTCCACGTCCTGCGATCTGGAAAGATCAAGCAGGGATCGTGACCTTACCCTTTGTGACAACCCATCAAGTACTTGCAGAGTGCTATCATACCTTCCCCCAGTTTTTTCTTCTTCTGGCTAAACTTGCCCAGTTCATTCAATCTCTCCTCATCTGGCTTTCTTTCCAGTCCACCCAACATTCTCGCCATCCTTCTCTGAATGCTTTCCAGTTTCTCCTACTGAGATCCTGTGAAATTTCTATCTTTGTTCTAACCTCTTAGCTAGCCCACTGGCTTCCGTGAGATCTGCAGATCTAATCACCATACCCTGCATTTCCTCATTCAATTCATGAATACAAACATTGAAGAACACTGGGCCATGGACTGCACTCTGCAGTGCTCCACTTCTTACCTCTTCTTGGTGTGGAAGGGGCCATTGATGAGCATGCTTTGAGTCCGATTCTGTAGCCAAGTGTGCATCCAGCTGAGAGTTTTTGTATCTCACCAGTGTGGAGCTAGTTCGCCAATCACGATATCATGGGGAACTTTGTGCAAAGCTTTCCTGATGACCGGACAGATGATAGCCAAAGCATTCCCACAGTCCACCAGGGAGGCTACCCAATTGAAAAGTGAAATCCAACTAAATAAAAGGATTTACTCCTGACAAATTCATATGGGTACCTTGGGATGACTACACTATTTGCAAGGTTTTCAGAGCACTGAATCCAGATGGACTCTTCTGTCATTCCGAGAGGCTTCCTGCTTTCCCTTCCTCAAGGTGGGAACAACATTAGGTCACCTGCACCCATCTGCCACTTCTCTTATCCTTCAGGATTACTAAAGAAGCATAAGAATGTTTTTGTGAAGCTCCTTCTGCCAAGTCCTTTCTAACAATTGGATGAAGTTCATCAGGCCCAGGAGACCGGCTTCTTCATTGTGTGTACAAGTTCATTTACCCTTCTGCTGTCAAACTTGTTTTCTCATCATGCTCCTTCTGCTTGTCCTTCCCTTTCTCAGGGGCTACCATATTCCTCTTTTTGCACAAGACAGAGTCAAAGAAAGAACTGAGGAATTTGGGCTTTTCTTGTCCTCTGTCATCATTTTGCCACCTGCAGGGACTCCCTGAACCACAACATCACTCCTCTGCTTTTACTCTGTAAGTATCTGGGGAACTCCTTTGGTTGCTTTTAACATTCCTTATTGACCTCCACCCATTCTCCACATTAGTCTTCCTGATGCCACCCCTTCCCTTCTCTGCCTCCTGCCTGCATTCTCCTGTTGTAGCCTGGCCTGCCTTCCGCTAGCTACAGATGGTATTTTGGGTGAAAACATGTGGAGCAGATCTTCCCTGTTATCTTCTATTTTTTTATTTAACAGACATGTATAGAATTATGCATTTAGAATTGCCATTTTTAAAAATACACCCCCCACACACTGAGGACTGACTGCTTTTCTCCTTAGCATGATTGTCCCTGGGGCTTGACTTAGCATCTTTCTGAGCATCTTCAAATGCATTTTCCTGACATTCAGGCAGTCAGTGTGGCTACACTTGGATTTGCCTTCTGTAGGAATTCAAGTAAGGCATGGCTGCTTTTCACTGAGTTCATGTAGTGGCCATTTTTCCACTGGGTCTGGCCTGCTGGTTTCATGCATCCTGCGTGCCTGAATGTCAAAGTGCTGAAAGTGGTCACTTGGTTGTACTGCTTTCAGTAGTGCAAAGCATCTTCCAGCTCTTTGCTCCTGACTGCTCCCTGCTTTTCCAGGGACTTCCATCCTCTTTTTCATTTTCCACAGGATTCTCTTCCTCAGCCTCAGTTCCCTGATGCTCTTCTGTCTCCGTCATTACATGTAGAGTTGTGGTTGCACTGCTCAACCTAAACAATTGTCATCTTCTCATTGCCTTGAGGGTGCCCACTCCCCTCTCCAGCATTCTCACAATTTCTTCCAAGATGGCTTCTGGCTTGCACTTGTTGCATCTGTCTGCCAGTCTGAGGTTAGGCAGAAAAGCAGGCTTGGTATCGAGGTTGCAGGCAGCTACCAGTGGGGAGGTTTCTAGGTACATATTCTCTGATTGTGGATTCTACTTTTCTCTCCATGTTGCAACATTCTGTGCTTTCTCCTTCCCACCCTGAAGATGACTAGCAGAGTCCCCTTTCCTCTGCCTTGGTTTCCCGTGCCACTACAGCTCCACTGCCAAGCTCCTCAGAACTCTCCATGTTGACTCGCTTGCCAGAAGCTTACTTGCTTGTCTAGAAAGACCTAGACCAGCTGCGACAGAATTCCCTGCTCTTCTCAGCTAGGAACCCAAATGTATCTTGTGATCAGGAATGCAGACGCAACCAAGTGTGGGTTGTGTTCAGCCAGACATATCAGGTCAAACATGGATTGACTTGTCTTCTGAACCCAGGCAAGGAAGCAAGTTCTACTATTTTTATGTCAAGGAACCTGAGCAAGGATGCATATAGTCCTCATTCTCCTTCTACTTTCCACTTAAGGCTGACTTGAAGCAACTCTATGGGGCACGATCAGTCAGGCTGAATCCTGGAAAGCCAGTAGGAGGGTGCAAAGCAGAGAGCCTTCCAGGTGCCCCTTCATTTGGAAAAGTTCGTCTCATTTTCACACATTCTGAATTCAATACCCAAGAAGGGGATGGAATACCTGCCATGGATGAAGCTGGAGCACATGTAGCCTGCCTCCAGTTTCCATATCCTTCTTCCTGGATCTGGAGGAAACAGCTGCATCCACGGCACGGGCCACAGCCTGGACTGTGTTGAAGGCAAAGTAGCTGTCCAGAGACAGTGTGCGCTCCTTGTCCACTTGGTGCAGGCCCTCCGGGTTCTCCTTCTCTCTGCATCCCACCCACTCTTTCACTGACAGCACATGCTTTGAATAGGAACACTTGAATGCTTGTGTCATGAATTTCTCCATAGATATATAGAAATCTTCAATACCATCATAGCTGATCCTTTTACTTGTTTGGGGAATGAAGGAAAAATATGCAGAGACATGATGAAAATTCCAATTTACATATGCTAAAGACATGGTAAAGTCGTACAAAGTTGTGGTGATCCAGATTTTTCCATTAACAGGTTTTTCATACGTTTCAATGCATCTTTCTACAATTCGTATTCCATAGAATGAGAAACGGAACTCTTCAAAAAAAACAAAAACATTGATTTCTGCCAAATCCTTTGGTGAATCCAGTGTGATTTTTATATTGCCTGATTTCAGTTCTGAGATGCTGCATGAAAAAATCAAGCAAATGCCATTCCTGAGGAGCTCCAGTTTCATGGTTCTCAGGAACTTGTCTCCATTCTCAGTGTCCAGTGCAAAGATGCCAACCATCCTCCACCTGAAGTGCAGCAGCAGCCTTACAATCCCTGGATACTGGATGCCTTCTTCAGGGACCATTCTGTAGAAGGAAGGGGACATACTTTTTTCTCTCTGCACCTGAGCAGTAAAAGCATAAGTGACCTGGGAAAGAAAGGAAGAGACTGATGGTTTGCTTCCTTTCAGCACCAGATCTAAGTTCTCTAACTCATGAGGATAAACCAGTTACCCTTGAACTATCTGCATGAAACATGACTTTCCAGGAAGCAATGCTTAGCATTTTCTGAAAGATAAAGTGTTTTAGCATCATGAGTTTAAAACAGTGACATCCAATAAATGGGAGAAGAATACGTTTTTGGGGTTGGTCAAACACATATGCTGAGCACACATTCCTGGGGTCTCAGAAGCTGCCTTGCCCTTCTGCATTTCATGCCTTCGAAAGAAAAGGAAACTATCTTGTATGTTTATGACATAATTGACTGTGCCATTCTATTTGCTGTACATTTGATACTATTGAAGAATAGAATTTTTTCCTGATATAAAATAAAATGTATAAACCTCTGTCTCGAAGGTCAACATGTGAAAATGATCAGCCTGGAGCCAGTTGTTTTGACTCGAGAGGTGTAGTTTGAGATGGCCATGTCCAGAAGTAACATGCATTAATTTCTCTCTACATCTGATCACTGTAAAAAGCTGAACTTGTAAAGGCCCTGTGTGTGATGGCTGTGGCTGCTGGTCTCTCCTTGAGATGGCCTCACTCTCTAATGTGGGTGTGCACCTACAAGAAAGTCTTTTTTATAAAAATTACTGGTCTGCATTGCCTGTCTCTCTCATGGTCAGACAATGAACAGAGACACCTTTTTGTTAAACCTCAACAAAAACCAAACCTGATGGGTGTCTTGGGTTGGGGCAGAGGGGGCTTGAACTCTTTTCATCTCCGTGTTGGGTTGGACGGTCTGTTGTCTTGGGAGGGGTATCATGCATGCAAATGATTTGGTGAGTCTTTGCTTTCTCTACATGGCCCCTCACATTGCTTTTCCCTGAGGCGTAGCTTAAGATAACTGTGTAGAAAAGTAACCTGCAGTACATTCTATATCAAATCATTGCAAGCAGCTGACCATTAAAAAGTCCTGTGCATGCTGGCCATCCACTGCTCTCAACTGGAGATGGGCTCACACTCTGATGTGAGAGTGTACCTAAAATAAAGAGACTTTTTACACAATAACTTGCTGGAGTTTCCTGTCTCTCTCACAGTTGGAAATTAAAGAAGAGGAACCCTCTGTTAATCCTTACCATTAACAGTACCGGATGGGTGCCTGGTGTGGGGCAGATGGACTTGAACCCCTTCTATCTAGGGATTGAGTAGAACTGTCTCTTGTCCTGGGAGGAATACTATGCATGGAAATTTTTTGGAGGATCTTTGCTTTCTCTACATAGCAACTCGTATTGCTTCTCCCAGTCCTCCTACCTGTGGGATTTTGAAGATGCCCAGCATATGGGAAAGCTGCCTGGAGTTGTCGGAATCAGATTCTTCAAGGACAGCCAGCAGATGATCTCTCCTGCCACACTTGTAGTTGGGAACGTGGGCCTGAGAGGTCGAGAGCAGGTCTATGGCTGCATCGGACGTCAGTCTAACATCATGAAGGCTGTCATAGATGTTGTAGCCCAGGGTGATGTTGGGCAAGAGGCTGGGATTCTGGTTGACCTCCTGAATGGTAAACATGAAGGAGAGGATCTTCCAGGAATATTGGGTTGATAACCTGAAAGAAAAGAAAAGAAAGTGGTCGTCCTGTCATCCATACATGTGAGTCCTTCAACTGTCCTTTGGGGCTGGTTCCTGCCTCTTGTGCTTCCAGAAGGTCAGCCTGATCCCAACCCTAAGCAAGAGCCCAACTGCTGATTCCTGCAGAAGTTCTGGTGGGATTGCAGTGGGTGAGAAAGGCGTATTTCCCATCCAAGTCCCTGTCCATTCCCCATCTCAAGACGCCTGCAGCAAAGGGGCCCATCCCAGGCTTGAACCCAGCAAGTGCAGCTGGTCACACTGAGTGAGGAGGGAAGGCAGAGGAGGGCAGAGGCACAAAAAGTGCCATGTGTTTTAGGGCCTGTTGCCTCGATTGCCCTGGACTTCCCCTGGACTTTGCTGCCTGTGAATTCGCAGGCTGGGTCTTTGTGAGGGAGAGGCCAGCTGTACGGAATTGCTCAGGCTTTGCAATTTCAGGCTGCCCTGCCCAGCTGCCCATGGTGCAGTTTGGTGTCAGGTCAAGCAGGCCAATGACTTACTGAAGCTGCTCGTTAGAGGCAGGTTTATTGAATGTGTGTGGCCTAAATCGACCATGTGCTGCAGAGATACTGGCACTGAAGACAATGTCTCCTGGCCGGAAGCATTTCCATGGGTGCAGCTCATCACGGTGCCAGCTCCAGGGGCATTTGGCCTCCAGCACCCCACAGCAGGCCTCTGGGAGGATCAGTAGCAGCAGCAGGAAAAAGAGTACCATTCTGCCTGCACTTGGCACAGCCTCCATCCTGCCCCTTTCAACCAACTTGAATTCTGGAATGGACTTGGTGCCCGCACAGCCATGACTTCCTCTGAAGAGTGTGAGCAGAAGTGCCGCACAGGTAGGGCTCCTCCCCTTCCCTCAGCTCTTCCCTGAGCTCTGACAGCAGGGAATAAGGTGCCTGCCCTTGTGCGCCTGGATGGAAGACACCTCTGCAATCTCTTGTTTTCATCAGGAGATTTGGGATGTCCTGGGGCAGGGGACCCCATGAGGTTTAGACAGAAGACCAGTCATGCATTATGATTTCTATAAAACTGTTCTACACATTTTGGAAATTTTCAACCTCTGAGATAAAATGTGCTAATTCTTACATATTTTGATTACATGAATTAGAAAACAGGTGATAAAGGTGCTGTTTGGCTAAAGTTTTCAAGATATTTCACAATTAAGATTTATACACAGGCGAGTATATTTGCCTACAAGGGATGGAAGTGTCTGCTGTTCATGATGCCCCATAACTTCTCAACAACGTGTGCCAGAACAATGAAAATGGTACCACATGGAAGTGTCTAAATGTATCTTCACTTTGAGACCAAAGATTATTACCTAACTCTAATTTATGGTTCTTTCAATGCGAGGTACATTTGTCTCGGTCACATCTACACATCACAGAGTTACATCTGGTGACTTGTGAAATTGTCATTGCCTAACATTTCCATGCTGATTCCCCAGGTATGAAATAGTACTTTTTTCCTCCAAGTACTGAAACATTGAAATGAATTTTATATCATTGGTTTCATTTGTATACTATGCACATACCCAAAATGGAGGTCTGGGCTGTTCACAAGTATAAGAACCTTGAGCACTGGATGTAAAATACAAATCCAGCTTTATACTTTGCTTTTCATCATGAGGTGTTTCTTGGTATTAAGGTCAGGTCTCAGGAAAATAATGTAGCACTTGGGGAGGAAGATGCAGCCCAGCAGCCCAGTGCTTGAGGCCAAGATGGGGAAGACCTGCACGGCCACCATGTATTTGCCCTTGGTGCTCAGGTAGGTGGGCACGAAGGACACCCAGGTGCTGCAGAAGAGCAGCATGCTGAAGGTGATCAGCTTGGCCTCATTGAAGGCCCCAGGCAGCTCCCTGGCCAGGAAGGCCACTGTTAAGCAGATGGCAGCCAGCAAGTTCATGTTGCCAAGGACAGTGTAGAACGTGGCCACAGAGCCTTTGTTACACTGCAGGATGATCTGCCCTGGCTGGTAACTTTGCTGAACTTTGTGTTTGCAAACCCAATTGTTTGCGAGCAGAAGCATTCATGAACCGAAGTATGACTGTATTCGGATTAGCTACATAGAAAACAAGTATATCAGAGGGTCCCCCAGGCCATCCAGTCTGACCCTCAGTTTCTGCCGGCTTTGCTTATGTAATACCCAACAAGTGCTTATCCAATCTTTCCTTGAACACCCTCACTGATGGGACCTCAACCACCTCCCTTGGAAGCCCATTCCATATCCTAGGGGTCCTGACCATCAGGAAGTATTTCCTGACATCCAGCCTGAAACCCAGTTCCCTGAGCACTTTCCCACTGGACCATGTCCTTCCCCTGACCAAAGGAGAGAACAGATCACAGCCCTTTCCCATGTGACACCTATTTGCATACCTAGATGTTGCTATAAGATCCCCTCTGAATCTTCTCCAGGTTATGAAAAAGAAGGGTTGCACCTTCTCCTTTCCTGAAGAGCCCAGGGGCATGTGGTAAGTGCATAATGTACATCTATTAATGGGTATGGTCCAGGAGCCCAGTCAGATGGAAGCAAAGAGAAACTTTAGATTCCCAGTGAGCTGCTACTTCAGCTTGATGCTGTGCCAAACACGACAAAGAGGATGCGCTTCTTCAATGAAATGCACTCTGTACATGCTCAGTGGAATCCATCGCAGGGATGGAAATTCATGGCAGGTTGACTGGGTTGCAAGCCTGTCTTTGCTGAGGAGGACCCTCCCCCCTCATATGTCCATGACAGTGCTGAAAGATCCCCACTCTCCTTGAAACTTCCTGGCCACACCACCGTGTGACAACCATGTTGTGGATGGGCTGGTCTCATCCATGCTTTAGCGGGCTCCAAGAGAATACTCTGTCTCCTCCTACTAGAAAATAAGAGCAACCTTCCCCGTGTTTTAGCAACTTCCTCCAGCAGCCTGATTCCTGAATCCTGTACATGTGGTTCATTTCCTCCTCACCCTCCTCAGCTGTGAAGACTTCAGTGTGGCCCCTGCCCCCATCACTAGGCCTCCAAGAGACGAAAAGCAAGGGAAAGAAAAGCGCATTGCTTCCCTGAGTACTGGGAGAATCCCCAGGGTGAGGCTGCGGGCATAAACCCTAAATTCCAAGCTTCCCTTTTTTCTCATAGACAGGATCGATCTGCAACCTTCACAGAACCCCAGAAAAGGACCCCAACCTTTGCAGGGCCTATTCTGCCGAGCTGCTTTGTAAGTCTGCTTTTGCATGCAGTCACCCAGAGACCTGGCTTGCTAGTTTGACCTAATGGATTAATGGATGCCAGTTTGACTTAATTCTTTTGAGTTATCTGCCATGGCCAGTGCTGGGATCAGGCCAACACCATCCTCCGTGTGCAGTCTCCAACTGGCCCAACTGGCGAGTCCTCCCTGATCCCTGAACTTGAATACTGTGGGTTACACATCTGCTAAAACCTCTCACAGCCAACCAACATTTTTATTTATTTGACTTATATCCTGTTTTTTTCTTATGAACTCAAAGCGGTTTTCACCATCCTCCTCCTCCGGCTCTCACTCTTATCCCCACAACAACAGCCCTGCCAAGTAGGTTGGACTGAGAGTCTGTGGCTGGCCCAAAGTGACCCATTGATCTCCATAGCAGGGACCAGAACCCAGGTGGCCCAAGCCCCCATCCCATGGTCTTAACCACAACACCACTTTGGCTCTCTCAGGAGTTTCCAGGTGAACAGTTTTCCCCCACTCAGATGCCATGGAGCACCCTCTCATCCAGCCAACTGCAAGTGGAAAAGTATGGCAGCACAAACCAAGGGAAATCTTGGATTAATTAACCCATGGTTTGCTGATGTTCCATGGAAATGCAGCCAGTACCTGGAGTAGGAAATCCCTAGTTAGGGTCAGGTCTTACAGGTCAATTACATTTGGTTAGGGGGCATTCTCTCTCTCTCTCAGAAGACATTCCTCTGCCAAAGCAGTCCACACAATCTGTTCTCTTTTCAGTACACAGAGCTTCTGATAATGTTCAGACTTTGTAAGCATCTCTTTCAAAAGGCCACTGGGACATGTCTTTTCACATTTTTTTTACTGGTTAGTCAGGTAGTAAGCTGTCCACCCAACCTGAAAAGAGAATGGAACTGTAAAAGAGGAAGGTACAGATAAAAGGAATTCTATTAACTGCCTTCCCATAAAAAACAAAACTGGATAATCAATGCTTTATTTCTTTAAGGTGACTGTATTTCTTCTCATTGTTACACATTTCATTTTCTTCTATTGTAAATGACATATCTCAACATTACTAAGTAATTGAATTTTCCCCTCTTTCCTTCCTTCCTTCCTTCCCTCCCTCACTCCTTCCTTCCCCTCCTGCCTTTCCATGTAGGCAGTTTCCCATTCCATTGACTGCTCTGTGGGTGGTGCAGGATCCCTCCCTCTGTGGGCTGCACTGCTGGGGATGAGCCACTTGCGCTGCAGGGAAAGAGCAAAGCATAGGCAGGTGAGCCGGAGGCAGCTGGGACAGGAGGCCAGAGAGTCCGTGTGGACCAGTTGCTGGGCATTTGGAGTGTGTGCCTTTCCTTTACCTTGACTGAAAGAGTCTTCTGAAGGTTTCTGCTTCCATAAAAATCAGGAATTGAAGAGCAGGAGCCTCCAAATCTCCTCCACTGACATCTGGGTGCAATATCTCCAGACTGCAGATGAGGGTCCTGAGACACTTCTGATGGATGTGGATGAATGATTTCTTAATTTAAGTTCCTGACAATAAAGGGTTCTTGGAGATCTTTGGGCCTCTTCCTCTTCACAACAAAATTGTAAATTTAAGCAGATTTGATTGGACACTCAGTAGGTTTGTAGGCCATGAATTCAGGTGCAAGAAGATTTGGGAAAGGAGATGCACAGTCCTCACATTAGTGATCTCAAAATTTCTCCAAGTGTAGGAAAGAACTTTTTTAAAAAAGTTGAGAAGTTGCATGTCTGCATCCTGTAAAGTTCTCGTCAACAAGAATTTTTCTTCTGACACTTCAAAATAACATGAAAATTTCAAAGACTAAAAATGGAAACTAATAATAGAAAAAAAAAACACACAAAAAAGATAGCTTAGCTAATGAGATAAAAATGGGAATTTTTTTGCATGCTCTTCCCCAGGCATTAAATAGAGCTTTTTCCCCTCCAAGTACAGAAAAGTGCAAAGGAATTTTATATCATTTGTTTCATTTACATCCTTTTGGCATACGCAAAATGCATCTTACCTCAGATTCTAAGGGAAATTCTTGAGCAGTTGACAAACAATAAAATATACTTTATGCTTTGCTTTTCATCATGAGACACTCCTTGGTGTTCAGGTCAGGCCTCACTAGAATAATGTAGCACTTGGGGAGGAAGATGCAGCCCAGCAGCCCAGCACTGGAGGCCAAGATGGAGAAGACCTGCACGGCCACCATGTACTTGCCCCTGGTGCTCAGGTAGGTGGGCACGAAGGACACCCAGACACTGCACAAGTCCAGCATGCTGAAGGTGCTCAGCTTGGCTCGTTGAAGGCCCCAGGCAGCTTCCTGGCCAGGAAAGCCAGTGTGAAGCAGACGGTAGCCAGGAAGCCCATGTAGCTGAGAGCAATGTAGAACATGGCCACAGAGCCTTCGTTACACTGCAGAATGATCTGCCCTGCTTGGGAGTGCTTGTCAGAGTCAGGAAAGGGGGGAGCAGTCCCCAGCCAGATGCTGGAGAGGACTACTTGGAGGCTGGAACAGCAGATAACAATGGAGTTGGCCAAACTTCTCCCCAACCAGTTCCTTGCTCTGTTTCCTGGCTTAGTGGCAAGGAAGGCCAGCACCACAGTGACAGTTTTGGCCAGGAGGGAAGAGATGGCCTCTGAGAAGGTGATGCTGAAGGCTGCTTGTCGAAGGAGGCAGGTGATGCTTCCTGGCTGGCCAAAGAAGAGGAAAGGGCATGCAAAGCAAAGCAGGAGGGAGACAAGCAGAATGTAGGAGAGCTCTCGGTTGTTGACCTTGACTACTGGGGTTTCTTGAAATTTCCTGAAGATTTCCAAAATGCTTCCTGTGGCAACGGAGAAGAGAAGGGCCATGCCAGTGAGGACGATCCCCAAATATTCCTCATAGGAGAGGAAGGTGATGACCTTGGGGATGCAATAGTCCCTGGCCTTATTTGGATGCTGATCTTCTGGACTCTTCAGGCAATGCTCTGCATCTGTCAAAAGCAAGAGAAACAGCAGCTGACAACTCTTCGTGACTTTGCTTCATGCATTTTATTCATTTTTTCCTCATTAATAATAATAAAGTATTAACTGCAGTGGTGCTAGTAGGGGCATAATTTTCATGTGAGAGGAAATATAGAGTTCTGACCAGCCAGGAGTGGAACTGGTGGGCCCCTTCTTGTTCCAATCTCAACAAATTTGCCAAATAATTAGCCAGAAAGGAACTTTGCAAAATGGACTAGGATGTGTGGTAGTCATGAAACAACCCTGACCCCAGAAGATGCTGGACCATGGCAGGGACTCCATCCCTGTGTGTCTAAATGGAGTGGGGAGAAGTTGGCAGGATGAAGTGTGGGGAGATAATCTTTGCCTGGATGTGTGGGAGGACCATGCCGTCTGGTGGGGCAGATCCCTGGAGCATCCATTGCCTCTTCCCAAACACACATTGGAGGGTTACATCCTCCAGCATCAGTGCTTAGATTCCCGTCTGAATGATTTAGGGAGAGCTGAAATAAAGTGCCTGTAGTATATGTCTGGATGCGCCCAACTTCACTCTCACTGCTCAGTTGTCCATCATGGTTTTTTCATCACTCAAAAGACCATCCCTTCCTCCTGCAGTTTCAGATTTGCTTTTCCAAGCTTGTATAGAGCCAGGAGAAGCTACACAGGATGAGGAAGTTCAAGGATATCAACACAGCCCACAAGAAGCTTTCTCATGTCAAGCCAGACCAGCTGCCTTCTCATGACAAGTTCCCTGCAATCCTGCTTGAGTGGATGCAGATGATGCAGGGTCGCAGCACTCTGCTGGGATTTCTCTAGACCAAGCCGTAATCCTAGCTCTAACTCCAGCACTTGAGCCACCCAGCTAACCAGCTGGAAAGGAAGCTGTTCCTTCACCCAGGACTCTTCCAGTCTGACTCGCACACACTCAAGATACATTAAGCCTGACACAGGCTGAGCTTCCATGTACGGTGCACATAAGTCACACTGGGTTGAGGCATTAGGCTGTGCACCCTGGGTATGCCATCCCTGGCACCCCAGCCACCACATGGCCCACCTTCTGCCATAAGCTCTCCAGCAAGGCATTTTTCCAGGACCCAAAGGAGTGCCCATTTCCCTCTGCTCAACAGAGACCACCACGCTTCCACTGGTTGAGAAGAGGGCCACTCTGGACAGATTGAGGAATTGGGACCAGTCATTTGGTGATCCATACCTTGACTGACCCAGGTTACATGTGGGTGGAGAAGAACCCAAAGAGGATGCTGACACATGGGCTGATCATCTGCCGCTGTGTGGCCTTTTCTGCCCCTCCCTATTTAGTAGTTACCTCACCCTTCTCCAAAGTCATGCAGAGAACTACCTCAGAGCCAAATGGACTGGGACCAAATGAGAAGTTCAGCATTTGACTCCTTCTGCCCAGCAAAACGGTCTGAGTGGGTCATCTCGCATTTGCAAAGTATTCTGGGAGGTTCTCTGAGTTTTTAACTAACTCTAATTCTCAAGGTCTTCTGGATGGGAGAAAAGAGGAAGTAGTATGAGGGTGGGATGTTCTGACTTGGTGGAGGGAGTTCACTCTCCTAATGGGGTGAGGGAATTCCACAACTGGCAGTTCCTGCCTGACTGGGGGCCCAGAAGGTGCAGTAGGAAGGTGATCCAGATTCTAGTCCTGACTCAGCCATGGAGGTCACTAGATGAAGGGGGGAGCAGTCCCCAGCCAGATGCTGGAGAGGACTACTTGGAGGCTGGAACAGCAGATAACAATGGAGTTGGCCAAACTTCTCCCCAACCAGTTCCTTGCTCTGTTTCCTGGCTTGGTGGCCAGGAAGGCCAGCACCACAGTGACAGTTTTGGCCAGGAGGGAAGAGATGGCCACTGAGAAGGTGATGCTGAAGGCTGCTTGTCGAAGGAGGCAGGTGATGCTTCCTGGCTGGCCAATGAAGAGGAAAGGGCATGCAAAGCAAAGCAGGAGGGAGACAAGCAGAATGTAGGAGAGCTCTCGGTTGTTGACCTTGACTACTGGGGTTTCTTGAAATTTCCTGAAGATTTCCAAAATGCTTCCTGTGGCAACGGAGAAGAGAAGGGCCATGCCAGTGAGGACGATCCCCAAATATTCCTCATAGGAGAGGAAGGTGATGACCTTGGGGATGCAATAGTCCCTGGCCCTTGATTTTCTCAATAGATATGGCTGAATGTAAAGAAATTGAATAAAGAAATAGTGAATGCTTTATCGTGTTGTATTCGACATTCAGTGCACTTGAAGACACATTCATTGTATTACCTTTTATGCCTTGTTTTTCACTTTTAGGAAAACATAAAATGTTGTGGAACGTTACAATCCTCTTGGACTTAAACCCATCTGCCCCCTGCCCATTACACAAAATGTTGAAGCCCAACATGCACATCGGACGCTCCAAGCAAAATGTCCTTCCTCCCAACACTGCTTTACAAATGTGAACCTGCTGCCCCATGCCCCAAAAACCAAGGGAACCACTTGTTGCATCATCCTCTGGACCCAGCAACCCTGCCCTGCATCCTCCCTGATGTGAAGCACTGCAGTGCCATCAAGATGTCCTCCTTCAGCTCTTCCAAGGGAGGCAACAGAGGGTCCAAAAGTCCCTTATGCTTAAGGAAGTTCCTTTACTGCAAGTTACCCACTTCTTGTTGGGGGAACATCTCAGGGTGGGGTGGTTGCTGTACAAGTGGGGGGAAACAACAGCACAGGAAGGTTGGCTTCATGTGCCAAGGTGTTGTGATGGGTACTGTGGAGGGAGAAAAAGGTGTACTGACACATCAGCACCCACAAAAGTAGTAGGGAATGTTCCTGGGGAGATGTACAAGACTAGGAGGAATGGAGAATTAGGGAGGGCAGGGGAGGCTTAGCAGCAATAAGCAGTGAAGGGAAAACATGTTCTGAGTCTTCTGAAGAACAAGGAGTCTGTGGATGCTGAAGGAAAGAGGGAACAAGGCATTCGGGGAAGCAGGAAAGAACCCCTCAGGGCTTGGTCCATGTAATGCTTTCAGGAGGGGAGGGAGAGGGTGGGTAAACGCACCCCCAGGCATGAAAATGTTTTGTTTTGATCCTCCAAGCCATTCTAAGGTCTTTGCAGGATGGTTTAGCACCACTAAATGCTTCCCAAAATATGGTCAGATCTTCTCCCTCTTCACAGGAAGTGCCTTTTCTCCTGCACTCACCCACCTTCCTGATTGGAGATGGTCCCTTCCGCACATAGAGCACAGTTGTAGCAGCACACGGGCTGTCCTTCTCGAGCCACCTTGAAGAATCCCGGACAGCAGCTCTCCACACATCTGGCCTGCAGCAGCAGCTGAGCGAGAGAGAAGGAGCATCAAGGGAGAAGGGTTGGGTTGAGGAAGCTGCGACTGGGGAGACAGAGCAGGAAAGGACCGAGAAGAGAGGACCTCCAGCAGTTCAGTGGATTCTCTAATTCAGTGGGTTTCAACCTTTTTACCATTGTGGACCAGCAGTAATAGGAAAATTATTTCGGGGACTGCTGAGGCAGGAGTAAAAAGCCGTCTATAAACAATATATTATCTTGTGTATTAGTTTTTATATATATTACTAAAAAAAGAATTTTCTCTAAAATTACCAGAAACTGAGCAGTAAAGATGCTAATAAAAGAATAAAACATTGAAATTAATTGTAACTGAATGCAACTGAAATTTTTAGAGAGCAATATCTGGTGCAGATAGGGCTACTGTGAAACCTGGTGTCGGGGTTGAGCTAATGAAGCTGGGAAATGGGGAGACAAATGAGGAGAGGAGAGGACCACCAGCATTTCAGCAGATTCCATATCTGGACACATTCCTGTGCAGCTGAAGAAGCTGAATATTCCCTCAGAATTAAATGCACCACCTTTATTCACTACAATGCTTACATCTCATGCTTTTTATTTACATAATAAATTTCTGTACTCCTGTTATCCAGCAGCTTGGTGAAGGGACGGGAAATGAAAAGAATGGAATGATGAGGATTGTTTTCTTCACCTGATCTTTCCATCTCGGCCACACAATGGGATCTTGGCAAATGGTGAATTTGGGGCCAGGGGAGCCCCTCCATTCTAGACTCCCAACATTCCTTCTTGCAACGCTACCATTGGGAAATTTCACCCAATTGACAAGGTCCAAGTCGACAGCCAAGTCTCCTTTCTCATCTAAATAAACCCCGTCAACAGAATGATTGTGAAACTGGGGGTCACTCAGGAAAGGGTGGAGCTGGAAGAACAGAGAAAGAAAAAACTTTTATGGCTTGGTATGACTCTTATTATATGCAGAATTCTGCTTTCAGGGGTGAATGCCCATGGTCTCCTTTAGGCATTTAGGAAACCAAGAATACAAGCCTCAGGGAAAGATGGGCAGCTTCTTTGAGGGCAATGTTTCACCTACCCTTAGAAGCAGTAAATGGACAGTTCTGCTCCAGAGCCTTTAATCCTACAGAAGCTGATTGGCAGTTCATTTTAGGATACTAACTTCTTGAGGGTCTCACAGGAATCACAGAGCAGGGGATTTCGAAGGGGCCCAGAAGGGCTTCATTTCCCTCAAGCCCTTTCTTCCAATTCTGCACTCTGCGATGATCAAGCAGAGATTGCTATCATACCTCCCTTCAGTCTTTTCATCTCCAGGCTAAATTTGCCAAGTTCATTCAAGATAAACTCATATGTCTTTCTTTCCAGTCCATGTGTCAACCTTGTTGCCCTCCTCTGAATGCTTTCCTGTTTCTCCTAGTGACATCCTGTGAAATGTCTTTTGGTCAACAAGGCTACCCTCCCTGCTTTTGTGAACTCTGAGAATCTGACCCACATTCCCTGCACTTCCTCATTCAAGTCATCAGTGGAAATGGTGAAGAGCACTGGGTCATGGATTGAACCTTGCAGATCCCCATTTATTAGCTCCAGGTGTGCCATTGATGAACACACTTTGAGTCCGATTCTGTAGCCAACTCTGCATTAGCAACTCTGCATTGCTAATCATGATGTCAAAGGGCACTTTGTCCAAAACTTTGTTGAAGTCCACATAGATAATATCCGCAGTATTCCCACAGTCCTTCCCTTCCACAGGGTGCTCCTTCCTCCTTTTTTTTAAGGAAGACAGAGTCAAAGAAGCACCTGAGAACTTGGAGCTTTCCTTCTCCGTCATCTTTTTACCAGCTGCTGGGGCTACCTGAACCACAGCAGCTTTCTCATGCCTTTTACTCTGGATGTATCTGGAGAAGGTTTTTGGTTGCCAAAGGTTTTTGAAGTCCCTCACTAGTATCCATTGATTCTGCTCTTTAGTCTTCCTGATGCTGATGCCCTCCCTTCCATTCTATGCTTCATGCCTGCATTTCTCTGTTGTTGCTTCGCCTTCCTTCAACCTCTTATATTTGGGTGCAGAGGAATGGTATTAAGATCATCAGAGTCTCTATTTTGAAAGCATGTGGAAGAGACTGTCTCCTTTGTCTTCTTCTTTTCCTTAAATAAAAATCCACACCCCATCCTTTTGTCATTAGTTTCACATGGCATGGGACTGCATTTCTCTTCAACGTCACTTGTCTGGCCCTTTCCTTAGCATTGTTCTCAGTTTCCTAAAATGGGCTTTCCTGCCATTCGGGGCATCGGTTTGACTGCACTTGGATTGGCCTTCAGTCAGAATTCAAGCATTGTATGGGTGCATTGCCCCAGAGCTCCTGTAGCTGCCACTCTGTCCACTCGCTCTTCCATTGTGGTTACATGTAGCCTGAGAGTCTGATTTTCAGGGAGCCAAAATTGGTTCAATGGTTGCAGTGCTTCCAGCAGTGAAGAGCATCGTTTGGCTCCTTTGTTCCTGACAGCCCTCCCTTTTATCCAGGGACTTCCCTCCATATTTTCACTTCACTTGGGATTCCCTTCCTCAGCCTCAGATCCCCATTTCACTTCTGTACTGGACTTAGCATCACAACTGCACTGCTTCACCTCAGAAATCATATTTGTCTCATTCCCATGAGGATGCCCCCTCACTGCATCCGCAATTCCACTTTTCCTTCCAAGATACCTGCTGGCTTGCACTAGCTGCACATATCTGCCTTTCCGACGTTAGACCAAAAACAGACAGACAGAAAGATACTTCATGGAGGTGTCAGGCCACTACTGTAGGCGAGGTTTCCAGGTCCTTAGGCCTTCATTTTGGATCCTACTCTTTCAAGTCTCATTATACTTAGGTCAAGGAATGTGAGCAAGAATCTTTACAATCCTCCTCCTCCTTCAATGTTCTGCTTCAACATGATTCAGACCAAATATATTTGCCATGATGAAATGGACTCTCTTCCAGGAAGTCAGCAGAAGGGGCCACAACAGGGACCAGAGCAGAGATAAAGCTGCCCCTCCATTTGGAAAATCTCATCCCAGTTTCTCACATTCTAAATTCAGCACGTAAGAAGAGGAGGGAATACCTGCATTGGATGGAGATGGAGCATGTCTATCATGCCTCCACGTTCAATGTCTTTCATCCTGGATCTGGAGGAAACAGCCGCATCCACAGCACGGGCCACAGCCTGGACTGTGTTGTAAGCAAAGAAGCTGTCCAGAGACAATTTCCTCTCCTTGTCCACTTGGGGTAGGCCCTCCAGTTTCTCCTCCTCTCTGCATCTTGTCCACTCTTTCACTGACAGCACATGCTGTAAATAGGAACACTTGAATGCTCTCTTCATGTATTTCTCCATGAAGAAGTACAAAACATTAAAACCATTAAAATTAATACTTTTACTTGTTTGGTGAATGAAAGAAAAATATGCATAGAAATGCTGGAAATCAAAAGATGTATAAACTAAATCCAAGGTAAAATCATACAAAGTTGTGGTGATCCAGACTTTCTCATTACCATTTTTCATAAACATTTCTCTAACTGCTTCTACAATCTGTATTGCATACGAGGAGAAGGCCTCTTCAAAATATACAAAGACATGGATTTTTACCAACTCCTTCAGTGACTGCAGCTTGATTGGAATACCACCCGTTTTCACCTCGGAGATGCTGCATGAAAAAATCACGCAAATGCCATTCTCATGAACCTGTCTCCATTCTCAGTGTCCAGTGCAAAGAGACCAACCATCCTCCACCCGAAGTGCAGCAGCAGCCTGACAATCCCTGGGTACTGGATGCCTTCTTCAGGCAGCATCCAGTAGAAGGAAGAGGACCAACTATTTTCTCTCCTAACCTGAGAAGTGAATGTATACATGATCTGGGAAAGAAAGGAAGAGACTGATGGGTTGCTTCACTTCAGCACCAAATCTAAGTTGCTCCATTCATGAGAAAAAGTCATTCAACCTTTAATTATATGCATGAAACACAATTCAAGAAGAAGCAATGCTTATAATTTTCTGAAAAATAAAGTATTTTATCAATAGTTTAAAACACTGAAAAATGGATGCTAGGAGTAATGTGAACATTTGAACTTCTCCTGATTTTTCATCTGCAAACAAACTTCCCAAAACTACATTGTATGAGTGGGAGAAGAATTTGGTTCATGGGGTTGGTGAAGCACAGATGCTGTGGTCACCTTCCTGGGGTCTCAGGGTTGTCTGTTCCCTTCTGCATTTCATGCATGGGGAAGAAAAGGAAATTATCTTGGATTTCAATGATTCGATTGACCCTGAAGGGCAGAATAACTCATTCTACATCTGGTCCTAATGGAGAATACAATTTATTCCTGGTGGCCAAACAACAAACATCTATTATTTAGGATTCTATCCTGGAGACATAAAGAGTCAAAAGTATAAACCTTGGCCATGAAGGAGAGAACTTGGGAAAGATCAGCCTGGAGCCAGATCATTTCACACCAGAGGCATAGCTTAAGGCAACTGTGTAAAAAAGTAACTGCCTTTATATTCTCTCAGTATCTAATCATTGCAAAAAGCAGAACAGAATAAAGCCCTGTGCATGCGGCTGCGGACAGTGCTGTTGACAGGAGATGGGCGCACGCTCTGATGTGGGAGTGTACCTACAATAAAGAGACATTTTACTCAATAACTTCCTGGAATGTCCTGTCTCTCATGGTCAGAAAATGAAGAAGAAGGACCTTATTCAAATCCTTGCCACGAACAGTACTGATGGATGCCTGGTGGGAAGCAAAGGGTCTTGAACCCTTTTCATCTAGGGATTGAGTAGGACTGTCTCATGTCCTGGGAGGGATACAATGCATGCAAATGTGTTGGAGAAACTTTGGCTTTCTCTGCATGGCACCTCATATCGCTTCTCCCAAGTCTCTCATCTGTGGGATTTTGAAGATGTCCAGCAGGTTGGAAAGCTGCATGGAGTTGTCGGAGTCAGATTCCTCAAGGACAGCCAGCAGTTGATTTCATCTGCCACACTTGTAGTAGGGAACGTGGGCCTGAGAGGTCGAGAGCAGGTCTATGGCTGCGTCGGACGTCAGTCTAACATCATGAAAGTTCTCATAGATGCTGTAGCCCAGGGTGAGGTTGGGCAAGAGGCTGGGATTCTGGTTGACGTCCTGGATGGCAAACAGAATGGAGAGGAACGTCCAATAATCTGTGGAGCCCAACCTGAAATAAGAAATCAAGCGGGCCACCTTGCCATCCTGCTTGTGAATCCTTCTTCTGCACTTTCAGGTTACATCCTGCTCCTTAGGCTTCCACATGCTTTGCCTGGTCCCAACCCAAAGCAAGAGCTCAACTGTTGATTCCTGCAGAATTGCTGGTGGGATTCCAGAGTTTGGGGAAGGTCTATTTCCTGTCTGAGTCAGATCCACTCCCCATTCAAGACACAGGCAGCAACTGTGCCCATCCGAGGCAGGAGTCCAGCAAGTGCAGCCACTATTGCTGAAGGAAATGGGAAGGAAGAGGAGTGCAGAGCCAAGAAAGTGGTGCACCTTCTGGGCCAGCGGCCTTTCCATTGCCATGAACTCCCCTTTGGCCTATGCTGCTTGTGGGTACCTGGCTGGGAGTTCACGAGAGAGAAGCCAGCTGAAAGCAATTGCTGCAGCTTTGCATGCCACTGCAAGCTTCGCTGCTTGGCTGCCCACAGCGCTTTGTGGCATCATGTCAAGCTGGCCAAAAACTTACTGAAGCTCTTCATTAGAAGCAGGTTTATTGAAAGTGTGTGGTCCAAAAATACCTCTTGCCAAAGAGATGCTGGCACCAAAGATGAAGTCTCCTGGCCGGTAAAAGTTCTGTGGCTGCAGCTCAGCCTTGTGCCATCTCCAGGGACACTTGACATCCAGCATCCCACAGCAGGCCTCTGGGAGGAGCAGCAGCAGCAGAATGAAGAGCGCCATTCTCCCGGTTCTTGGCAAGACTTCCATCCTTCCCCTTTCAACCAAGTAGAGGAACAGTTAGAGGAATTTCCTTCCAAAATGGACAAGGAGCCCAGGCAGACAAGGCTCCAGCTGAGGGAAATGAGAATAAGTGTCCCTGCATGGAAGACTCCTGTGCTGCCTCCAGCTTCTCCCTATCCCTGAGCTGGGCTGCAGGGAAGGAGGGGCCTTGCCTTTTTACTTAGATGCTAGGCACAGCCCTGCAATCTCAGGTGTGCCTCATGGGCTCAGGATGGTCCTTGGGGGAGGGGACCCCATGGGGTTTAGCAGGAAGACCAGTGTGCAGTGTGATTTCCCTAATAAATGGCCATATGGCTGGAGCACCCCTGTGGTTTTCAGGCTGGAGCACCCCTGTGCTCCAGCCTGAAAAGCTTCCTCTCTCCCATGTGCAAGAAAGGCATGCTCTGAGAACTTGCTGACATGACCCAGTTTAAGTAAGCAGGATCAAGGGACTCTTTCCCTCATGTGCTTTGCTACTGGCCTTTAAGGGGTGATCTGCTGTATCCCCTGCTTGCAATCCTTCCACCCCCATGTTGCATCTGCAGTGGGGCAACTTGGCCCTGCAAAGCCCCTGCCTTGCTTTGCCATTCCCATTTTTGTTTTCTCAGGTTGGTGCCTGGAGCTCAGGCTCATGCCAACTTTATCTCTGAGTGTGCACCCTCATCACGTTGCAGACTAATTGTCCCTCAGTGCCCAGCTTCACCTCTGGGGATGGGGCCAGGTGTTCTGTCCAAATTTCCTTCTGCAGGGATGGCCAAGAAGTGCATTGAAAGGGAAAGGTCTTGATGGAGGATGTCAGCCCCATCCCAGCAGCCTCTGAAGGACTGGGAGGGAAGGCTCTTTTCCTCTTTCTTCTCCCCTCCCCTTCTATTTCCCTTTGGAAAAGTTTCCATTTTCCTAACTGCTGTGGCCACTGCCCATTTCTGGCATCCTCTTCCCCTTGGACTGCATGTGCTGGGACTGCGTGTTTCCCGCTCATGTATCCAGGAGGGGAAGCCATTTTGAGGATAGGCATGTCTAACACTGAAACTGTTCTTGCTTGATAGGATGAAGCAGAGGGAGTTTGGGTGTGCATCCGTGCATGGGATCAAGCGTGCAGTAAGAGGGATGGGGACTGAGAGAGACAGGTCTGGATCCCCACTCATTCCTGAAGTTCACTGAGTGACTTCTGGCAGGTCATTCATTCTCAGCCTATCCTACCTGGCAGGGTTGTTGTTTTCAGGAAAAGAATGATGCAGGGAAGCATGCAAAGTGCTTGCTTTCCTCCTGAATGGAAAGGTCAGGATAGAAGTGCCATGTGGTGCTAACAATCATAGTGCCAACAATGGTAAGAATATTAATGGAAGTACGCCATCAGGAAATTCTCCAGAAGACACTTCAGCAAGCAGTCATAGACCAGGTGGGCATCCAGGCTGCCCAGAAATGGCCAGCCCACAGTTATGTTTAAGATTTCATCCCACATTGAGGCAGCTGTGCAGAAAGCGCTGGGAAGGAGTCAGGGTTCTGGTCTGGGCTGACCCCAGTGATGTGCAGACATGGAAGCATGATCCTGGCAGCCAGTGTGAGGTTGCAGGAGAGAAGTCCGCATCACAGATGCCAAGGTGGTTCCTTTGGAGTGCTTCCCATTGCACATGCAGGCCCAGATGGGCAGCCCCCATGTGGATGAAGGGGTGGGCTGGATGCTTTTATTGGAACTCCTCAGCTCTCCTTTTCCCCCATGTCCTGCTGGGATATTTCCCCCAGGTTCCATTACGACATCAGAAAGCATCTCCAGCTCCAGGCTTCCCCCTCTGCTCAGCCCTCTCCTGGGATCCATTCAATGCTGCCCTGCCCCGTTGGGGGTTTGACTGTGTGAGGAATCATGGAGAGAAAAGTCACCAGGTGAGAATGACATGGATTTTGGTCCTGTGGAAAAGAGGCAGACAATTTTGAGGGGCAGCTTTGCTTGGGCCCTTGTGCGTAACTGTTGCTTCTGCAACTGGTAGTTGCAGGGAATATGATCTCACAGTCTGTGAGGCTGTCCGCTCTGATCCACAGGGAGAGCTCTGTGTCAGCAGATTTCAACTTTTCTACAGGTGGGGAGTGGCAAAAATGGGAAAGTTATTTCAGGGACCACTGGGGCAGAAATAAAAAGCAGTGTATGCATAATATAGTATTTTATGCATTTGTTTTCAAATATAGTACCAAAGAAGGAAAGAAAATTCTGCTAACATAACCAGAAACTGAGCAGTAAAAATGCTAATACAAGAGTAAGATATTGAAATTAAAAGTAGTTGAACATAACTGAAATGTTCAGAGAGCAATATGCAACTCAAATAAACTGAAATCTCCGGTTGCTTCTTTTCAGGAATAATTGATCAAAAATTTAATATAGGAAAACCCAAAATCAATATAAATGCAAAAACATACTTATAGCTAACAGGAATTCAAGTACAATATTAGCATCAGAGCAACACACAATCAAACAAAGTGACTTAATACAATAATCACATTGTGAAATACTGAAATACAACTCCCCCCCACAACAAACCCCCAGACCCACCAGCCAAGCCTAGCCTAGAAAATGCTTCCCACACCAGCCCGCCCCATTTCTGCCCTGCCTGGCAGAGAACGTGGCAGAGAGAGGGGAAGGCTGGTCTCGGTCCCCACCCAGAGGCAGACCTGGCCAGGCACGGATCCCACTGAGCTGCCTCTCCTCCTCCCACTCCCTTTGTCGTGGAAGAGGCAGGCAACTGGCAGGGGGCACAGTGAGTCCCAGGTGGTCCTGGTGAGCGAGATGTGGCTCTCAGGCACGCATGGCAGTGGCTCTTCCCCGGAGTAGCAGGGAATGCCAGCGGCCCTAGGCCAGTCCCAGACCGTGGAAGACCACTGACTGTGTTGCTGACCTAGGAAGAAAAGCCCTCTGCAGAGACAAGCCTTCACGGACAGCACTGCTGGGTAGTGGTAGGCCCACCAACAACACAGTTCCAGAAAATGTGCAGAGTGTTCTACAGGCTTCTAGTCATGTACGCAGAGCAGGGGTGATGACAAGGGAATATAGGTACATTTCAAAAGAGAATGCATCCATACACAGAACAATACGAGTCAACTGCAGAGGGGCCATGAGATGTTACTGTAAGTACCAATGATTGCAGAGTATCGATCTGACTATCAGTAAGGCACCAGAATCATTACAGGTCCTGAAGGAGTATCTCATTCCATATGTATCTAGCCGCCCCTTAAGATCTAGGGCAGGTGCCCTTCTCCGGGTGCCCACCCTGAAGAAGTTAGTAGGTTGACTACCTGGAGAAGGGCCTTGTCTGAAGTACAGCCCTGTTGTGGAATTCGCTCCCCAAAGAGGTTTGCCTGGTGCCATCACTTTATTCTTTTCAGCAACAGGCCAAACCCTTTTTATTTTCCCAATGTTTAAAGACCTGGCTGTTTTAATTGGGGTTTTATAATTAGCTAAATGTTAGAATGCTGTATGTTTGTGTGAGTGAGTGTGTGTGTGTGTGTGTATAGTATTGTTATACTCTCCTGAGACTTCACTAATGGGACAAAAGTTTTAAACAAACAAACAGGTCTGGGGTGTGAGCTTGAGCAATTTCGCAAATGCGATTGGAACAGAATGAGCAAACCTAGTCAGAGCAGCTTTGCTGCAGCCACACAAGAAGGGGCACAAAGTAACTTTCCTTGGGAGCTGGAAGTTGTCTGCACAGACGTGGAGTCTCTCAGCTGCCTGCGATGGATGCCAGAGTTCATATGCAGTCTGGCAGAGTGCAGCTTAAAATTGGTGAAGGGAAAAAGCTTTCACACTTCCCAGAAGCTTGTGGTAGGCAGGAGATGACTTCACATGCTCTCAGGTGATATTGAAGACTCACCTTAGTTGGGCAAGAAATTGTGGAAAATTGGGAAAGAAGATGGAAAGTCCCTGGCCTTTATAACTCTGTCCCAGCAGAAATCCCTTGAGCACAGCATCAAATGTTCTGGGCTTTGTATCAGTCCAGCCAACACAAAGTGCACAAACATGATGAAGACAACCTGCTTCTTGCCTTGGCTAGAGGAAAATGTGCTCTCAGTGGAGTTTATGGACAAAGAGACTCAAGTTTCCCTCAATTTCTCATCTACATGGGTGGTATTTTCCTGCATACATAGGGACAAATTCCTCAACTCATGGTGAATACACACAAACCTGACCTCACACACACTTCAACTAAACAACCAAAGCTTGGCCATTGGGATGAAATGAATGAAATCTAGGAGGAGCATTTTTCCATTTTGTCTTTTGAAGTGGCCACATCCTTGGGCTGAAAATGGGCTCACCAAACCCACCAAATGGTGTAAAATACAGCCTTTAAGCAGAGAATTGTTATGGAGTATATTGCAAATATACGGCATTCCTCGGAAATATGTCAACCTTTGTAAAAACCTTCAGAATAATTCTAGAAGCTGTGTGAGAACTGAAACTGGCACCACTGATGTCTGCACAACTGAGACTGTGTCAGACAGGGCTGCATGTGATCCCCATTTTTGGTATTTGATCATTATGAATTATGCCATGAGAAGAGCCATGAAGAACTCAGGCTTCAGCATCCCATGGAACAAACAGGGCAATTTGACCAAAATGGATTTTGCTGGTGACATCACCCTACTTGCAAATACCACAGCACAGTAGAGAGACTTGACATGGGCACTTGAAACAGAGGCACATAAAGTGGGCTGAAAAATTAGTGATCAGACCAAGATGATGCAAGCTGGCTGTGTCCAGGAAAGTGCCCCAGTAAGAGCAGGAGGCCAAGTTCTAACATTGAAAGCAATTTTGTTATCTTGTCAATATTATGGACGCAGAAGGGGGGACAAAAGCAGATGTGGAAGGCTGGGTAGCCAGAGCAACTGCTGCATTCCACCAAATGTGCTCGTTTGGAGCACGACCTCTGAGGGTATTACAAGAAAGTGCCGATTATTGAATGCCATTGCTGTGCTGATTGGAAGTGAGAACGAAGTTTAGTATAAAAATTAGCCAGAAGAGAAATGTCTTTCACCAATGTTGCCTTAGAAATATGTTACGCATTACATTTTGGGACCATATTATGAATGAGGAAGTATTGCAAAGAGGAGCTACTGGAAGACTCTGAGTGAAAGAAAATATTTTGCTGGACTTTCGCTCCACATGAATAAGCTACGTTCTGCTAAGATCGCAATGGACTGGTTACCACTCGGTCGGAGCAGGAGAGGAGGACCAAAAATGGCTGCACATCAACCTTTCTAAACTAAACTGAGAAATATCAACCTTGAATGGAGGAATAAGGAAATCGTTGCTGTGCATCAAACACTGGGAGACACTTGTATCCTTTACCCAGGATATAAAGGGAGGAAACACACCCTGCAGCCTCCAGGACTCTCCCTGTGCATTCTGGGGCCTGATCACCTCTCTCCTCACTGAGAGTGCTTGAAAGGTCTTTTCTTTTAAACCAATCCTTTCTCCACACAGATGCTCTCCAGGAGGCAGTATAAGCTCCAAACACTCAGAGCATCTCCCTACATGTCCTGCAACTGCCTTGCCTCCTTTGCACAAACCCTCTGTGTTTTAGGCACACGCAGATTTCTTTGGAATGTCAGCCCATGCCTGCCTCCACCTGTGGCTGGAAGCAGCGTGGATATAACTCCCAAAGGCACTTTGTGCTTTGCACGCCCTCAGGGGCTCTGTGTGCACACTGCTATGCTCAAAAAGGGTTGATACCTTCCTGCCAGAGCATCCCCTTTTTCTTAGTTCTCTGCACTGGCCATGGCCACAGAGCCAAGAGTTTGGGCAAAGTGTCCCCCTGACATTCCCTGAGTCAGGCTGCCCAAACTGAGCCCAGGGAAGAACTGCAGGTGTTGCCTCACATCACTGCTCATGGCAAGCAAGGAAGAGCACCCTTATTTTCTCATTTCTGCTTTCCTTTTCCAAAGGTTCAGCAGCTGCATTCCTCTCTCCATTTCTTTTGTTCTGTCTCCCTTGTGCACTAAATCTCCATTCACATGGGTCAAGCCTCTAAAAGCCTCTCACATGCCAAGCACCAGCAATCAGGGAGCATTCCAGGCCAATCCTCCACCTCACACAGTCTGTCTCCCACAGGGCACACTCCCAGCACAAACAAACTACAAGCCTCCAGAACATATACAGAGTGTTTTCTAGTGTTCTTGTCATTCACACAGGATTGGAGATGATAATGAGGGAAGAGTAGGTACATTTCAACAGATAATGTATTCATGAGTAAAAACAATATGAGAAATGGCAGAGCGGCTGGACATAATGGCATAGTAATTATGGGTGATTACACAGAAATGTAATGTAATGACTTTGGGCCAGTCACAGACTCTCAGCCCAACCTACCTAACAGGGTTGTTGTTGTGGAGATGTAAGCTGCCTTGAGTCCTTTGTGGGAAAAAGGCAGGATATAAATAGGAAAAAAAAAATGGCATGGAAACAAGGAAGGCACTTGAATCATAACAGGTCCTGAAGGTGAGCTTGATTTCCTCAATAGAGTGTCTTGGCTGCCTGGCCAGGTGGACTTTCAACAGCAGTCCCATGAGTGGGCAGAAAGGTGCCAGACCCATGTCCAGTGCTCGTCTGAATATCAGGACACCCCCCACCCCCGCTCTCTCTGGGAGCATCTACTGGCTTATCTCGGGTGCCAGTTTTTACACTGTTGAATCCATGGGTGTGATACAATGACTGGTTGAATCCTGTGTATTTTCAAGATGAGATTTTAGTTTTGTGCTTTTCCGTTTTATCACTGCATTGAAGGGGGCATCCCTGTGTCCCTGGAGAATAGTGAGGCATCCCTCTACTTTGCATATTGCAGAAAACAGAGCGCTCTCGAAGCTCTCTCTGGACAGCTGAGGCTGAGATGAGGGTTTCTTGCTTCCTGCCTGAGGGATTCAACCAACCAGGGGAGATGTATGTTCATGGCTGGCCACATGACATGTGCTGTGGCTGCTGCCCAATTCCCTTCCCACCCTTCCCCTATTTGACCCTCTTTTATCCCTTCAGCCTGGATGCTTCAGAGCCCTCAACTCCTATTATTATGCCTTTAATACACTGCTCATTTCCCCAGGCTTGGATGTGTGGTGTGCTGAATCCAGAAGCTGATCCTGAATTGACAGAACAGGGAAGTTCTAGGTGAGATTTTTCCCAGTTGAATGAGGACCAGGGAATTCCTGCCTGCTTTCTGTTCTTTAATTAAGCAATAAATAAAAGAAACTTCACCCCAGCAAAGTAGGAAATGCACCCCTTCCCTTTTTGCACTGCAGTGGCAACCTATTGCTTGCAGGGAGAAAATAGGGGATGAAACAAAATTCCCCCAAGCTGAAGAGCCAAACTGCAGCAGGAAAGGCCTAAGGGAGCCTGCAGGGTCTTCTGAGAGCAGGGTGGTGTGGTGGGTCGGGTGCTGAGCTGGAGGCCTGGGAGGTCCTGGTTCCAGCCCTACACCCATCCTCAGAGATCCCTGAAGATGCTTGGCCAATCCATCCCTCTGAGCATGCCTCCCCACAGGGTTGTGGCTGTAGGGGGGATAAAAAGGAGAGTAGGACAAACGTGTAAGCCCCTTGGGGGCAGGTAAAGAGGGAAAAATGCAGGGAATAAATGCAGCATGAATATGAAATGTAGAGTCTCAAATTCTCCCCTCTCTGCTCCCCACAATACACTCCCTCTTCTACCCCAGATGTCAGTAGTGGGCTGCTGCACTCTTTCAGATGAAAGGCAAGGGGACCCCCCCTAATGACATACACTTCTGGACTACAAAAATGAGGGGATCACAGAAATGGTGCACTGTATTTGGCAGCCCAGATGCCTCTAACACAGCCCAGGAAATGCAAGCAAGGAGCTGAATGGTGGTCCACAGTAGGCCCCAGCCATGCGGCTGTTCTCCAGAAGGAGTCCAAGCTTTGGGCATGGTCAAGGTTGCTAATAAAGGAGGAGTCTGGCTGGATATTTGCCAAGAAAGGGGAACCTCCACCTTTGGAGCGTTGTCCCTTCTGACTCTCAAATGAAACCTGAGCTAGTAGGCCTAGGAAAGGACTGCTTCAATTCTACCTCACGTGGGGCAAGGCATTCCCTCTTCCTGATCTTTCTCTTCCTGCTCCCAAGGGCAATCTTGGGGAACTCCCCACAGCTCTGGCAAGATGCTGGTGTTGGTGAGTTTTTGCAGCCAAGCATGTTTGTGAGAACTTCCCATGGAGCCCACCCTGAGCAATCCAGCAAGTGAAAGGATTCGCAATACCACATGGAACTTCACCAAGGAACCATCCCACTCCCAAAAATTCTACCCTGGAAAACATCCTGGAGGGATTTCCAAGGATGTGAAAATGTTTTAAAAATTGAGGAGCTGGCTTCCTGTTACCCAGTCAAGTTCTGGGCAAAACCATGAAAATCTCAAGGACTGAAAACAGAAATTATTCATAGGAACAAAGCAAGAAAAAACAAAAAACTTATCTAAGGTGATTAAAAAGGGAAAATTGCTTACATGCTTTTTCCCCATATATGAAATAGTTTTAATTTTTCCTAAGTACTAAAAAGGCAAAGGATTTTTTTTCATTTATTTCAATTTGATACTCTCCTTATTCATAAAGTGGATTTCTGGGCTGTTCAAAAATGTCAGGACCTTGAGCTGCAGATGAACAATACAACACAATTTATGCTTTGCTTTTCATCATGAGATGCTCCTTGGTGTTCAGGTCAGGCCTCACTAAAATAATGTAGCACTTGGGAAGAAAGATGCAGCCCAGCAGCCCAGCGCTGGAGGCCAAGATGGAGAAGACCTGCACGGCCACCATGTACTTGCCCCTGATGCTCAGGTAGGTGGGCACAAAGGACACCCAGACACTGCAGAAGACCAGCATGCTGAAGGTGATCAGCTTGGCCTCGTTGAAGGCCCCAGGCAGCTTCCTGGCCAGGAAGGCCACTGTGAAGCAGACGGCAGCCAGGAAGCCCATGTAGCTGAGGGCAGCATAGAACATGGCCATAGATCCTTCGTTGCACTTCAGGATGATCTGCCCTGGCCGGGAGTGCTTGTCAGAGTCAGGGAAGGGGGGAGAGGTGCCAAGCCAGATGGTGGAGAGGACTACTTGGACACTAGAACAGCAGATGACAATGGAGTTGGCCAAACTCCTCCCCAACAAGTTCCTTGCCCTGTTGCCTGGCTTAGTGGCAAGGAAGGCCAGCACCACAGTGACAGTTTTGGCCAGGAGGGAAGAGATGGCCACTGAGAAGATGATGCTGAAAGCTGCTTGCCGGAGGAGGCAGGTGATGCTTCCTGGCTGGCCAATGAAGAGGAAAGAGCAGGCAAAGCAAAGCAGGAGGGAGACAAGCAGAATGTAGGAAAGGTCTCGATTGTTGGCCTTGACCACTGGGGTTTCCTGGAATTTCCAGTAGATTCCCAAAATGCTTCCTGTGGCTATAGAGAAGAGTAGGGCTGCACAAGTGAGGAAGGTCCCCAAAGTTTCCTCATAGGACAGGAATGTGATGAGCTTGGGGATGCACTTGTCCCGGGCCATGTTTGGATGCTGATCTTCTGGACACTTCAGGCAATGCTCTGCATCTGTTGAAAGAAAAACAGCACCCCGAAAGCCATTCCAGCCACTGCACTGTACATTTTATTCCTTGTGGTTGTCCTTCTTATTATGAATATCAGTATATATGGTAGCACTGCTGGTAGGGTCAAGATTCTGGTGGGAGATGACACATAGAGTCCATTCCTGCCCTGTATGGACTTGATGGCCCCTTCATTTTCTAAGATGAACTAATGTCCTAAGATTAATTATCATTGCAGACAAATACCTGGAAGGCAATTTGCAAATTGGACTAGGATGTGTGGCAATCATGAATGAATTCATGCAACAGAATATATCTGATCCTGGCAGGGACTCCACCCCATGCATCTCCACCCTCTGGGGTATTTCATGGAGATCATGAAAGCCCACAACAAGCTTTCAAATGTCAAGCCAGGCAGCAGCTTTCTCATGAAAAGCTCTCTGCAATCCTGCTTGAGTAGTGGGATATGATAAATGGGAGCACAACTCCACTTGGATTTCCCTAGTTCCAGGCCTAAGGCCAGGTCTAACTCAAATGCTTGAGGAAGCCTTTGAGAGTCAGATACGAGGGTGGGAAGGGTGCTCTTCCACCCAGGTCTCATCCATCCTGATTCTCAGGCCCTAAGGATGCATAGAGCCTGAAACTGGCTGAACACCCACCACCATTGCATGAAAGCCACTCCCAGGTCCGTCCTGTTTGCAAGCCTCCAGCTGTGCACCCTGGGAATTCCATCCCTACACTCCAGCCACCATCCAGTCAATCTTTCCCCACTAGCTCTCCAACAAGGCATTTTTCCAGCATCCACAGCCCTGCCTGCTCCCCTCTGCTCAGTGCAGACCCCTACCCCTCCATGAGTTCCAGAAAGGGAAAGTCTGGACAAACTAAGGAATTGATACTGGTCATTTGGTCAGCAATCCTTTGACTGTCCCAGGTGATGTGTGAACGGAGAAGGACCCAAAACTGGATGCTGACACAAGTACACTACAAGCCCCCGAGCTTACTTTTCTGCCCTTCTTACTTACTAGTTTCATCAACCTCATCCAAAGACATACACAGAACCATCTTGGTATCAAACATTCTTGAACCAAGTGACTCGTTCGATGTTTTGCTCCTTCTTTCCAGGAAAACCTTCCGATTGTGTCATCTCATGTTTACAGTGTACGCTCAGAGGGTTATGTGAGTTCTGAACTCTCTCTACTTCACAGAAGGTATCAGGGTGGGAGTGAGACTGGAGGAATACGGGAGGTGGGTAGTTGCGGTTTGCTTGAGGGAGTTGAGCTCCCCCATTGGTGTGGGGGAATTCCAATCCAGGCAACGCCTTCCCAACGGGAAGCCAAGATGTTGCAGTAGAAAGTGATCTTGATTCTAGCCCTGATTCAGCAAAGCAGGACACTAGGTGGCTCTGGGCCACTGACAGACTCTCAGCCCAGCCGACATCACAGGGTTTTTTTGAGGATAGCATTGATAGGAGGAGGAACTTTGCGAAATAAGAGAATTTTGTATCTTGAAGGTCATGATTTGCAAATGGGTTGGCATGCTTATATGTGGTATGAGAAGGCTAGGTCACATGTGTCTTTTCTGAGTCACTTTATTAGAAGATCATTAATGTTGGTGTGGGAAAAGTTAAAGCTAAAATTGTTTAACCAACTACCAAAATGGCTTTTACCTATGGAAGCTTTTGTGTTTCCAAATGCTCTGGATTTTGAAGGGATCATAAGATACGTTGATATTTTGGATAAGGATGGAGGTCTGAAGTTAGATCAAAAAACACAAGAACAGGGATTTAATATTTCTTGGTGGCATAAGGTGCAGATGCAATCGAGATACGCTAGACTGTAAAACATGGGGGTTTTATAAGGACTTAACAGTGTTTGATAAAGTGAGGCTTAAATCAGATGAGAAAATGATTAAAAGATTGTATGACTTCTTACTTGATAGGAAAATGGAAGATGAACAGGTTAAGGAAACTATGATAACATGGGCACAAAATTTTGGATATAATATTGAAATAGAAAAGTAGCAAAAGCTATGGGAGAGAAATATTAAGGTAACATTAGCAACTTCGTATAAAGAAAACTTACATAAAATGTTTTATAGATGGTATTTGTTGCCAAATCGATTAGCTAAGATGTCTCCAAATATGTCAAATAGATGTTGGAAATGTAAACATAAATTGGGTACCTTTTATCATATGTGGTGGACTTATGACAAGGTGAAAAAGTATTGGATTAAAATAAATGGCTTGAAGGAATGCTACAAAATCCTTTAGCGTTTAAACCTGAAGTTTTCCTATTAGGCATTATACTGGAAGATATTAACAAACAAGAAATGTATTTGATGTTACATGTAATCACTGCGGCAAGGATTGCATTTGCGCGCACTGGAAAAGTGAGGAATTACCCACTGATGAACTGATCCTAAGAAAGATTCTGGACTGTGCAGAAATGGATTGATTAACTTTATCACTGAAGGAGAAAGAAGATACTGACTTCTATCAAACTTGGGAAATTTTTTATTATTGGCTGGAGAAACGACACTTGGCTTAGATTTAAAGGTGTCTTTAAGCTGTTATAAATGGATTTGATCATGACTATAGAATGTTAAAAAATATGTAGTAGGGGGCTGACCCAGTAAGTCTGATGTATTTGATGATTGATGTTTTCAGTAGTAGTTTAAAAATCTTAATAGAAATCTTAAAAAAGAGAGAGAGAGAGGAGGAGGAACAGACTTGGATATACCACCTTGACTTTCTTTAAAGAAAATGGCAGGGTATAATGAAACTGAATAAAGAAAATCAGGACTCTTTATGATATCGTGTGCCCAGTTCCATATATATGAAAAAAAAAAACTTTCATTTCAGCACTTGCTTTTTGTTTGTTTTTTTACTCATAGAAAAATACAGAATATCATGGAATTCCTCTACTCATTAAGGACTCCATGAAGAAGAGCATGCACAGCTGAAGATCTGAACAGCCTGTCCTCCCTCCCATCCTCTCCATGCATCTGTGAATCACCCATTCCCAAAAACTTTTTGCTGGCATAATCCTATTGGCTCAGCCATCTTCCCCAGCATCTTCCTGAAGGCAAGTCCTGCCATGCCAGTGAGAGGAGACGTCCTCTTCCAGCTATTCCTGATGAGGAAAAGAAGCTCCAAAATCTCCTCATACTCAAGAAAGTTCCTTTTCTCCAAGCTACTCAGTTCTCCTCAGGGGAGCTGTACAGAGGTGGTGCAGAAAGATGGAGAAGGCATATAGCTATGCATGGGCAGTAGACATTTAACAGCAAGAGGTACCAAAGGGAAACCATGCCTATAGTGCCCTGAGATCCAAGGAGCACATGGCAGCAGAATCAAGAAGGGGATGAGGAATTCTAGGAAGCAGAGAACACCACTCAGAGCACGGATTATGTAATTCTTCCAGGAGGGGAGGAAGGGGGTGGTAATATAACCCCACGGACTACGATTTTTTGTTCTGCTGCTCCAGAAACAACCAGGCCATCTGAAATTTTTTGCAGGATGGTTTAACACCCCCACATGTACCCCATAAAGTGGTTGGAATTTTGCCCCCCTCCCTGGCACTCACCCACCTTCTAAAGCGGAGATGGTCCCTTCAGCACACGGAGTGCAGTCATAGCAGCAAACAGGCTGTCCTTCCCGAGGCACCTTGAAGAATCCAGGGTGGCAGCTCTCCACACACTTGGACTGGGGCAGTGGCTGAGGGAGAGAGAAGGAACATCAGAAAGAAGGGTTGGGACTGAGAAAGCAGGAAACTGGGGAGCCCGAGAAGGAATGGATGGGATTCTCGTGTTGATTCTCAGGCTATTGATTTATTTATTAAATATCTGTACCATTCATTCGCCAGAATGTTAGTCAAGGAATGGTAAATGCAAACAATGGAATAATGCAGCTGGTTTTCTTCACCTGATCTTTCCATCTTGGCCACACAACGGGATCTTGGTGAATGGTTAACTTGGGGTCAGGCCAGCCCCATCTTTCTAGACTCCCAATTTTCACTTTTTCAGCAGTCACATTTGGAAACCTCACCCAACTGAGAAGGTCCAAGTTGGCTCCCAAGTCTCCATTCTCATCTAAATACACCCCATCAACAGAATGATTGTGAAACTGGGGGTCTCTCAGGAAAGCATGAAGCTGGAAGAAGACAGAAAGCAACAGCATTTGAGAAGACCCATTTGATATCCCAGTTTTCGCTAAGAGCTGGTTCCAGTTTAATGTGGCTGGGTATGACTCCTATAATGGACAGGATTATGATTTCACTGCTGGATGCTCACCGTCTGGTTTAGGAATATAGGAAACAAACAGTACAAGCCTCATCACTGAAGGGAAAAGGAGGGCTGCTTCTCTGAGGGAAATTTTTCAGGAATCCTCAGAAGCAGCAAAGGGGTACTTCCACTCCAGAGCCTGCAGTCCTTCAGTAGATGATCTGGGAGTTCATTGTAGCATATTTAAGGAGATTTCCTCCTGAGCAGTCTCATGGGAATCCCAGAAATGCGAATTAGGAAGGGGCCAAGAAGAGCTTCCTGTCTGTTGAGCCCTGAATTCCAATCCTGCTCTCTGGGATGATCAAGCAGAGATTGCTATCAGACCTCCTTCAGTCTCTTCATCTCCAGGGTAAACGTGAAAAGTTCATCCAATCTGAATTCTTCCTCTTTGTTTCAAGCCCACGCATCATTCTTGTTGTCCTCCTCAGAATGCTTTCCTCTTTCTCCTACTGAGAACTTGTGAAATTTCCTTCTGTCTTCAAAGTGATTAGCTAGCCCACTAACTAAAAATTTTATGAGTGCTGGATTGATCCCTTCAGTACCCCAGTTGTGATCTCTCCTTGGTTTGAGAAGGGGCCATTGATGAGCACCTTGTGTGTCCAGTTGTGTAGCAACTGCGCATGTAGCTGAGAGTTGCAGCATCTAACTGGCTTGGTGCTAATCACAACATCACTTTGCTGAAGTCCAGATGGAAGCTATGCACAGCATTCTCACAGTCCACTGGGGGTGACTGCTTGCTTGCACTTAGTGCACACTCTTGCCATTCTTCCTTTAGGCAGAAAACCAGACATGGCAAGGAGGTTGCAGACCCCTCCCTTTGGGGAGGTTTCTTGGTCCATATTCTCTGATTTTGGATTCTACCTTTTTCACAATGTAGCAACTTTCAACAATTGCTCCTCTGCTCCCTGGAGGTGACCAGCAGAGTCCCCTTTGCTCTTGTTTGGGCTCTTTTCCACTGTAACTGCACTGCCAACCTCCTGAGACTTCTCCAAGTCATCTCACTCACACAAAGCTTTCTTGCTTGTCTAGAAAGTCCCAGACCAGCTGGGGACCCATTCACTGCTCTTCTCAGCTCAGACCTGATTGTATCCTGGAATCAGGAATGCAGCAACAACTGGGATTGCCTTGTGTTCTGAACCCAGGCTCGATAGCAAACCCTATTATTCTTAGGTCAAGCAATCTGAGCAAGGACCTGTACAGTCTTCATGCTCCTTTTATGTTCTGCTTCACAATGACTCAATTGAACTCCATGGGCTACAATGAGCTGGAATCAGTCAGGGTAGCTGATAGAAAGGACCAATTCAGAGACCAGAGGAGATACTGTTCCAGGTGCCCCTTCATTTGGAAAATCTCATTCAGAATTTTCACACAATGTGAGAATTCTCAATTCTCAAATTCTGAATTTAGTACCTAAGAAGCAGAGGGAATACCTGCCATGGATGAAGGCAGAGCACATCTCGCCTGCCTCCACATTCCATGTACCTCCTCCTGGAGCTGGAGGACACAGCTTCATCCACGGCACGAGTCACAGCCTGGACAGTGTTGTAGGAAAAGAAACTGTCCAGAGAAAGTGTTTGCTCCTTGTCCAACTGGGGCAGGCCGTCTGGGTTCTCCTTCTCTCTGCATCTTCCCCACTCTTTCACCGACAGTTCATGTTTTGAATAGGAACACTTGAAAGCCCTGTACACAAAAAAATGCATAGCGCCATACAAATCTCGAAAACCATCATAGCTGAACCTTTTACTTGATTGGGGAATGAAGGAAAAATATGCATAGACATGCTGGGCATCACAATCTCCATGAGCTAAAAGCAAGGTGAAGTCACACAAAGTTGTGGTGATCCAGACTTTCCCGTTAACAGGCTGCTTGAACCTTTCAATAGCTGTTTGTACAATCAGTATTCCATAGAATGTGAAAAGCAATTCTTCAAAATAAAGACATTTATATCTCTCAACTTCTCCACTGACCCCTGGTTGAGTGGTATAATACCCGATTTCAGTTGTGAGACGCTGCGTGAAAAAAGCACGCAAATGCCATTCCTGAGGAGCTCAGGTTTCAAGGTTCTCATGAACTTGTCTCCATTCTCAGTGTCCAGTGCAAAGAGACCCACCATTGTCCACCGGAAATGCAGCAGCAGCCTGACAATCCCTGGGTACTGGATGCCTTCTTCAGGGAGCATCCTGTAGAAGAAAGGGGACCAACTATTTTCTCTCTGAACCTGAGAAGTGAAAGCGTACGTGACCTGTGAAAGAAAGGAAGAGACTGGTGGATTGCTTCACTTCAGCACCAAATCAAAATTCCTCCACTATATGCATGAAAGATGGTTCGAAAAGTAGCAATGCTTATTATTTTCTGAAAAATAAAGTATTTTAGCATCATAAGTTTAAAACACTGAAAAGTGGATGCTAGGAGTAAAGTGAAATTTTGAGCATCTCCTGATTTTCCATCCACAACAAACTTCTGAAAACTACTTCATATAAATGAGAGAAGAATTTGGTTTGTAGGGTCGGGAAACACAGATGCTGTGGATAACTTTCTGGGATCTCAGTATCATTATTCCCCTCCACATTTGATGTATGGGAAGGAAAGGAAACTATCTTACTTACTTACTTACTTACTTACTTACTTATTATATTTCTATCCCACCTTTCTTCCATTGTGGAACTCAAGGTGGCTCCAAGAGGTTCCCAGGTGGTCTCCCTTCCAAGCTCTGGCCAGCCCCAGTCCTGCTTAGCTTCCACAGGAGGGATGATTTCTGTGACATGATTGACCTTGAAGGGCAGAAGTATTTGCTCCACATCTGGTCCTAATGAATACAATTTATTCCTTATGGCCAAACAATGGGGGTCAGGTATTTAGGAGTCTATCCAGGAGACAGAAGAGAGTAAAAAATATCAATCTCCACCAAGAAGGTCACAATGTGTGAAAGATCAACCTGGAGCCAGTTCCTTTGACACCAGAGGCAGAGCTTAAGATAACTGTGTATAAAAGTAACCTGCATTATATTCTCTCTGCATCTAATCATTGCAAACAGCTGACCATAAAAAAAGCCTTGTGCATGCTGGCTGGTCGCTGCTCTCGACAGGAGATGGGCTCGGTCTCTAAGGTGGGTGTTCACCTAGAATAAAAGACTTGTTATACCAATACTTGCCAAAGTTTCTTGTCTCTCTCATGGTCAAAAAATGAAGAGGGATCTTCTGTTAATCCTTACCTCTACCAGTACCAGTACCAGTACCTCTACCAGCCTGGAGTAGCACCAGTTCAGAGGGACTTGAACCCTTTTAATCTCAGGATTGAGCATGACTGCCTGTTGTTCTGGGATGGATACCGTGCATGCAAATGATTTGGAGAATCCTTTGCTTTTTCTATGTGAAACCTCATATGAATGTTCACAAGCCTCTCACCTGTGGGATCTTGAAGATGCCCAGCATGTTGGAAAGCTGCATGGAGTTGTCAGAGTCAGAAGCTTCAAGGACAGCCAGCAGATGATCTCGCCTGCCACATTTGTAGTTGGGAACATGGGACTGGGTTGTGGACAGCAGGTCTATGGCTGCATCGGACATCAGTCTAGCATCGAGTAAGGTGTCATAGATGTTGTAGCCCAGGGTGATATTGGGCAAGAGGCTGGGATTCTGGTTTACCTCCTGGATGGCAAAGAGGAAGGAGAGGATCTTCCAGTATTCTGTGGATTTCCTCCTGAAAAAATAATAGAAATGGGTCACCCTGCCACCCCTGCTCGTGAATCCTTCCACTGCCCTTTGAGACTGCATCCTCCTTCACAGGCTTCCACAAGCTCAGCTTCCTCCCAAGACCAAGCCAGAGCCCACCTGCCGATTCCTGGAGAATTCCTGGTGGGATTCCAGCTGGTATTCAGGCCTATTTCTGGTCTGTGTCCAGAGTCATTCAAGATGCTTGCAGCAAAGGTGCCCTGCCAGGCAGGAGCCCAGCAAGTGCAACCATCCCCACTGAAGGGGAAGGGAAAGCAGAGGAGTGCAGAGGCAGGAAATGTGGCTCACTTTTCAGGGCCTGTTGTCCCGGACTCTCCCTTGGGCTTTCCTGCCTGTGAGTTCCTTGTCTGGGTGTTCATGGGAAAGGAGCCAGCAGGAAGAAATTTATCTGGCCTTGCATGCCATTGCGGGCTGCCCTGCCCAGCTGCCCATGGTGCTTTGTTGTATCAGGTCAAGCAGGTCAACAACATACCAATACTGCTCATTAGAGGCTGGTTTCCTGAAAGTGTGTGGTCTAAATAGGCCTTGTGCTGCAGAGATGCTGGCACTGAAGACATAGTCTCCTGGTTGGTAAAAATTCCTTGGCTGCAGCTCATCCATGTTCCAGCTCCAGGGGCATTTGGACTGCAGCTTCCCACAGCAGGCCTCTGGGAGCAGCAGCAGCAGCAGGAAGAAAAGTGTCATGCTGCTGGTCCTTGGCACGGTCTCCATCCTGCCTGTTTCAACAAAACAGAGGAACATTTGGAAGAGTAATTTGCTTCTGATATGGATGTAGTTTTTGGCCAGCCAAGGCTTCATCAAAGAGAAGAAGTGCCCTGTAGGGAGGTCTCCTCCCCTTCCCTCACCCTCTCCTGAGCAATACATCAGAGAATGAGGTGCCTTCCCTCTTGTGCCTGGATGCAGGACAAATCTCTGCAATCTCAGGTAAGCATCAGGAGTTTCAGGATGGTGCTGGGGGAAGACACCCCATGAGGTTGAGCAAGAGGACCAGGAATACATTGTGATTTCCATACTTATGCAGCCACATAGCTGCAGCACCTCTGTGGCTTCTTGAATCCCTCCATCAGTCCTGTGTGCAAGAAAGGCATGCTCTGAGAATTTGCCGATGCAGCGCCTTGGAGGCAGGAAGGGATTCCTTTGGTCATAGATTGCATAATTGGCCTTGGAGGGCTGATCTCATGAATTACTCACTGGCTATTTGCCCATCTCCTCCCAATGATTGTTTCTGTAGCGAGGGCATTTGGCCCTGCAAAAACTCTGCTTTGCTTTTTCCCTTCCTGTTAGTGGTGAGTTCATTTGTGTCCCTGGAGGTCCTGCTCAGGGCTGCTCTAGCTCAGAGGAGTGTCCGCTGCAACCCTATGTCATGAATGATATACAGAATGTTTTATAGGTTTCCAGGCAGGGGGGAGTTGATGATGAAGGAAGAAAAGGTCCATTTCCACAGATAGTGCACTCAGGAGCAAAAACAGTATGCAAAATAGCAGGGTTTACATGACCAGCTGCTGCAGTAAATATTGGTGATTACAGAGAATTGACATGGCAATCAGGAAGGCGCATGAATCATGACATGTCCTGGGTGTGCGCTTGATTTTCCCAACACAGTGTCTTACCTGGCTGGCCAGATGGGCTTCCACAGCAGTTCCTTGTGTGGGCAGGAAGGTGCAAGTCCCATTCCCAGAGCTAGTCTCTGTTCTCAGAGCTGGTCCCCACCCCTGCTGCCTCTGGGACCACCTAATGGCTTACCACAATCAGCCTTCCTGCTAAACATAGCCTCTGGTGCATATGGGTTGCCCTGCAAGAAACTGCAGGAAGAATGGAGCCCCCAGGGCAGCCTTCTTGAGGGGTTGAGTAAAAATGCATAGTTCCTTTGAGTAGAGAGGTGGAAGGGCACTGCTGCCAGATTTTATATTAAAGGACAGATGAAGGCACATCTTTTTATTTGAGGATTTATTTGGACTTTCTCACCATGAGATATGGAGAAGCAGGCCTCTCTCTCTACTTTCTCCACACCTCTATCATGTCTCTCTTTCCTCAGCATTTTTCTAACAGCTGGGAATGTTTCTGAACAGTCCCATATGTTGCTCTGGATCCTCACAGGGAGCTGCTCCAGCCCCCTGATAGTTGCCCTTCTCTGCACTTTCACACAGGAAAGTGCAAGAATGTCACACTGTGAAATGTGACTTGACTTGTGGCATCCCTGTCAGACTGCTACGAGAGGGATAGGACATCACGGTTGTCCTGTTCCACAGATCCCCTGTCCCTCCTCCCAGCAGCTGCAGATTTGCTCTTGCAGGTTGCCCAGGGCACGGAGCAGCCACATGTGCTGTGGAAGGTGGAGGAGATCAAGCCCCCAGCTCAAGCCTTCCCAGCTCAAGGCAGGCACCAGCCTTTTCATGACAAGCTCAATGCAAGGCAGCTGGAGTGGAGGGATCTGATGCAAGGTTGCTCACTACAGGCACTAACTGCACACAGGGTGGTGGGTGTCCATACATTTTGCCTCTAAAGTTATGCAACTGCTTTAGTTGCTGAAAAAAGCACTACCTCCTCCTGTGTGGTTGAATAAGTTCTCTGGTGTTTAAGAATACATCTTCTGCCATTAGTCATCCAGAGTCATTCTCAGATCATTTTGTATTGCTGACAAAGGGTATGATCCAGCTTAGAGTACACCCATTTCAATGAAAGGGACTTAAAACAGTCAGGAATGCTTCCAGTCCCATTAGGTTCCTTAGGCCCGCATTAAGTCTAACTGTGGTGAAACTGTGGAATTTGCAGCTGTGGGAATGGCCTCTGGGGCAGAGTGAGGGATCTGCATCTCAGGGTGCTTGGTGCATCTCACCCTAGGTGGAGACATGGAGGATCTGTGCAAGGGGAGCCTTCGCACCACTTGAGGCACCAGCATACAAGTGTGGAAGTGGAGAGTCTTGCAGGGGAGCATGGAGGACACCTTTCTCAGTGAGGCAAGCAAAAAAAGCCTGAAGTTTCAAGGTGGGCTAAAATAAATATAGAAAAAGCATGCATGAGAAGGGAAGTTTCCACGCAGTGAGAAAAGGAGAGTGCGGTCTGTGGGCACAGAAGTGCCAGAATGACATCGGGAAGGTTTAAGCAGAGAATGAGCTGAGGCTAGCAAGGAAGGCAAAAGAAACACACAGGCTTTTTCCTAGTATGTTGACAGGAGATGGCAGAGAAAGGAAGCAGAGGTTTGGCTGCTCAGTGAGGTGGGCAAATTGGTCCCAGAAGACATAGAAAAGAGACCTTGTGGTGTAGCAGTTAAGAGGAAGGGACTTGGACTTGGGTGATCTCAGTGTAGTCCCCACTCAACCGGGATGGGCAATGGGAGAGTGAAGCAAACCACACCATGTTTTTTAGATGAACTATGCATCATATAATGATAAAAATGAAACAAATTAATAAGAACAAGCCAATGGCAGGAAGAGATCAGATTCCCTGCTTTCAGGCCTTGGGATTCCAGTCTGATTTTGGGAGGAAGGGGGTTTCCCTGAGTTCTGGATCCTACTTGCAAGGAATCAAGCCCCACAAGCTGCACAAGTAGTCCCTCTCTTATGGTCCCAGCCCAGCCTTTCCTTTGGTCAGCTCCACCTGCTGCAGAAGCACACCAGCTGAACCCTGACGAGTGGCCACAGGCATACCCTTGCCTTGGCTGCACACAGGACAGAACCAGGAGGAAAGCAAGTCCAAAAATGATCAAGGAGTAGACTCAGAAAGGTTCCTCCCCAACTTTTATTAATGGTATGTGTGAAAAATCAAAGAACATCCATAGAGGATCTGTAACCCTGGAGTGGAGATGAAAGGCGAGCAGAATTTTTGTAGTTGTGCAAGAAAACACCTGAGAAAGAATTTTGTGCAAATTATACATGTATTTATCAGGTGCTCCTTGGTGTTCAGGTCAGCCCTCAGCAAAATAATGTAGCACTTGGGGAGGAATATGCAGTCTAGCAGCCCAGTGCCAGAGACCAAGATGGAGAAGACCTGCACGGCCACCATGTACTTGCCCTTGGTGCTCAGGTAGGTGGGCGTGAAGGACACCCAGATACTGCTGAAGACCAGCATGGTGAAGGTGATCAGCTTGCCCTCGTTGAAGGCCCCAGGCAGCTTCCTAGCCAGGAAGGCCACCGTGAAGCAGATGGCAGCCAGGAAGCCCATGTAGCCAAGGGCAGTGTAGAACATGGCCACAGAGCCTTCATTGCACTGCAGGATGATTTGTCCAGGCTGGGAGTGCTTGTCAGAGTCTTGGAAATAGTTTCTCAAGGAGGTTTGCCTGATGCCTCCTCTGCATTCTTCTGGGTGCCAGGGAAAGACCTTTTTATTCACACAAAATTTTAATTTTAAAGATCACTTTAATAGATATTATTGTATGTTTCATATTTTAAGCTATTGCTCCTTTTAACAGTTTTAATACTTTGTGAACTTGGGTTACCTTCTGGATTTGTGTGAGTGGTTCGGATTGTGCTGTGGGGTAGGTTGTGTCTCATATGTGATTTTATTGGTTAAACTATATTATGCTTCATTATGTACCTTGTTATTAGTATACTGTGGTATTTGTTACCAGCACAGAGAGCTCTTTTAATTTATTTTAAAGTGTTCTAAATGCTGCTTTATGCATTGTTTGTTTCCTTGTTTCTTTTTATATCCTGTTGTGAACCACCCACAGAGTTTCAGGTACAGGCGGCATAGAAATGCAAAAAAATGCTACTAATCCTGCCAATAACAATCATTTGAAAAAAAAAAAAAACTTATGACACCTTGAGTCACGGTTTGAGGAGTAAAGTGCACGCGTGTAACTTTTCAGCCCATTAACTAGCTTTTCCTATACAGTTTGAAGTCCTTTGGAAGAATTCCAGAACTCAACCATTCAAACCTGGATGCCAGTTTTCAAGTTCCTTGCTCCATGGGTATGGTTTGACACCTTGCTGAATCCTGAAATGTATGATGATAGGATTTTTGTTCAGTGTTGTTCTTCCGTTTTAGCACTTCAGTGAAGGGGCATCCCTTTGCCCCTTTCTCTTGAGAATAACAAGGCAACTTTCCATTCCGCATGTAGCAGCTCCAAAACGCCAGAAAATGGGGGCCGCTCTAGGCAAAGCGCTGCAGAGGTGCCTGATGCTGCCAAGGGGAAGCTGGAGACCAGAATGTTTTAACTGCTTGTTATGCACTGTCCATTTGTTTGCTTGCTTTGTTTTTCATATCCTGTTGTGAACCACCCAGAGAGTTTCAGTTACAGGTGGCATAGAAATGTAGTAAATACAATGACTGCAGCTGGAAAAAATAGTTTGAAAAAAGCCTATGACACACTCAGCCACAGTTTGAGGCAGAAAGTGCAAATATATTACTTTTCAGGACTTTTAAATTGCTTTTCTTGCACACTGAGACATTTATTATTTGGCAGCATTGCAGAACTCATCTGTTGAATCTCGGAGGCCAGTTTTTATGTTGTTGGCTCCGAGGGGATAATTTGTTGACTTACAGAATCGCGTGCTGCAGACCCAGTTAAGAGGACAAACATTTCGCCATTTCCCGATTGTGGCTCATTCCCATCACAGCAGGTGGGGTGGGGGAAGGAAAGGATTCCACACACACAAACACACACATGGTCTGATAACTGCCTTCCCCCAGCAAAACTCCATCTTGCTTGGGCTCAAGCAGCTGCCACATGGACCATTGCCTGAAACATGCCAGGGTTGCTCACACCCTCCTCCCTGGGACAGAAATGCCCCCCATGCCCTCTCTTTCAGTCCAAGCTTGGTCCTCAGCCAATTGGCGTAGCAGGACAGGGGGTGTGGCTGCAAGGGGGCTTTGGTTCCTGAGGTGCCCCCGGCCACCCACTTGGAGCTACTGCAGCTGCCCTGAAAGGAAAATACTTTGAAGCAAAGGCTTAAATGGGTGCAACACAAAGAAGACACAAGCACAACAAGACTTGCTGAAAACCAGTGCAAACAGATCCTGTACATCTCTAAACAAATCCCACATTTGTGGCTCCTGGTGCCCCAGTACAAGATCCCACATGGAGATGTCCAAATTGCTGTACCAACTTTTCCTTGATGCTCTGGCCTGTGTCCTACCCAGGTGGCCAAACCCTGCATACTGTTTCCACTGGTGCACTGCAGGGGACTTCAGGAGATTCTGACCATCCTGAAGCTTCTGCTGCTGCTGCTGCTGCTGCAAAGAAACCTGAGTGCAGGGAGGGCTGGAAGGACCTCGTAAGTCTTTCTTGGCATCCTGACCCTTTGGAATGCAAGAGGAAAAGGTCCTCTTTTTGCCGCTGGGGGATGTAGCTGTGGCTTGCCTTCCGCTGGGCCAGAACTGATACGGGAGAACCACCAATCCCATCCTCGTTGCCATCTGTCAGTATTCCAGAGCTGCTTGGAATGAATACTTGATTTCAGTGGACGCATACACTGAAGCACTCCAACTCCACTCGCCTCTCCTTAGCACTTACAGTCCAATCGGTAATATAGACCAGACGTACTGCATAATAATATAACATCAGATTAGGTACAGCAAGGCCTCCTTTTTCCTTTACATCCTGGAGAATTTTTAATCTGATCCTCGGTTTCTTGCAATTCTATATAAAACTATTCAATTGTCTCTGCCAATCTTGAAAGACTTTTTCCTGTATCACAATTGGTATCATCTGAAAAGGAGAGTTCAGTTCAGGTAAGGCATTTATTGGTATAATGGAAATTCTCCCCAACCAATTTGCTTGTATTTCAGTCCATTTTTGTAAGTCTTTTAGAATCTTCACCCAAGTTGTTTGAAAATTGTCTGGAAAAAGTGTGTCTTTATGTCCTGTGATGTTTATCCCGAAGTATTTAACTGGGTTTGAACTTATTTCACATCCTGAGATTTGTCTTTCTTTGTTTTCCTATTCTCAATTTGTTACAAATTTTAATACAATTTTGTACTTATTGATCTTATATGCTGAATGAAATCCGGATTTTTCAACTTGCTCCATTATGTGCTTTAAGGATTGATGTGGATCCAAAATAGTCCAGACTATATCATGTGTGTAACATTTTATTTTATATTCTTCTTCACCTGTTTTAAAGCCTTTAATTTTTGGATGCTGTCTTATATTTTTGCCATGATTTCCAATACAAGATTAAATAAAAGAGGGGATCAAGGGCAATCTTGACGTGTTCCCCTCTCCATTTGAAAGCTGTTAGTTAGTACACCATTGATTAAAATCTTTGCATGTTGTCTAGCATAAACTGCCTGCATTCAATTCCAAAAGCTTGAGCCACGGTCTAAATGTTGGAGGTTTTCACTACTAAAGTCCAAGCTGCATTACCAAAGACTTTCTTCACATCTAAAAAGATAAATGTAGCTTTTTGCCTTTTCTTTTTGACCCATTCAATCGCATCAATCACAAAAGGTATATTGCCTTTCGTATTTCTTTCTGGGTCATATCCCTAAGTGAAATGCAAATGCACTCTTTCATCAGGCATTTCATGCCAAAGCATGGATATTAAATTCTACCATTACCATATCTGTGTCCTAGGAGATGGGTGGGTCTGTGGCCAAAGGACTGGTGGGAGTTGCTGCTGTTGTTGTGTGTGCCATCAAGTTATCTCTGCCCTCTGGAAGCCCTCTGCATGCCCTCAGAAATGCCCTGTCCCTGACAGCCCTGCTCCATTCTGCAAACTCAAGACTGTGGCTGCCTTGATGGGGTCAATGCATCTCAAAGGCAGTCTTCCTCCTCCTCTGCCTTTGACTTTGCCAACTACAAAGGTCTTCTCCAGGGAATCCAGCCTTCTCACGAGGTGTCCAAAATGTGGCAGCTTCAGTATTGTCATTTTAGTTTCCAGAACAAATTCTGGCTTGATATGATCTGGGACTGTCTAGTTTTGTCTTTCTGTCAGTCCAGGATATTCCCCAAGCAGCAAGTATCACATGGATCCATTTCCTTCCTCTCAGCTTTCTTTACATTTGGGCTTATTCCAGCAGATGGAAAAATAGAAACATAGTGAGTCAGAAGGGGTCTCCTGGGCCATCTAGTCTGCCCCTTGCCCCAGCCAGCTTTGATCATGCAGTCCCCAATATGTCCTTTCATACCCTCGCTGATGGAGCCTCAAACACCTCCCTTGGAAGCCCATTCCACATCAATGCGTCCTGACCTTCAGGAAGTACTTCCTGACATCCAGCCTGAACCCCAGTTACTTGAGCTTTGCCCCATTGGACAGTGTCCTTTCCTCCACACCAGAGGAGACAATGTAAAGGCCGTCCACTGTGTGACACCCCTTCACATACCTCTTTCACAGCTGGTTGGCCAGAGTCTGCAGGATTTTGGAAATGATGCTTGCTCCTGCATGCATTGCCCCCACAGTGACCACCTACTAAGCCTTTCCAGGGAATTCAGCTGTGCAAAAATCCAAGGAGATGCTGCAGAGTTGTGACTTGATGGCCAATCCATTTTCCAGAGATCAGAGCTTGACACGGCATCTGGAAGGATCTCACCACTGGAGAGGCCACCTGTTGCCTGATCTGGCACCTGGTTCGTGTGTTGATGGCTCATTCATAGGAGAGGGGAAGTCATGGACCATCCTTGTATTTGATTATCTTGTCCACTTTTCCCAAATACTGAAAAGCGCAAAGGATTTCCCCCCCATTTCTTTCATTTCTATACTATCAATAAATCAAAAATGGATCTCCAGGCTATTTACAAATGTGAGAATCCTGAGCAGCACATGAACAATAGAAACACAACTTATACTTTGCTTTTCATCATAAGATGCTCCTTGGAATGCAGGTTAGGCCTCCATAGAATGATGTAGCACTTGGGGAGGAAGATGCAGTCCAGCAGCCCAGCACTGAAGGCCAAGATGGAGAAGACCTGCACGGCCACCATGTATTTGCCCCTGGTGCTGAGGTAGGTGGGCACGAAGGACACCCAGATGCTACAGAAGACCAGCATGCTGAAAGTGATCAGCTTGGCCTCATTGAAGGCCCCAGGCAGTTTCCTGGCCAGGAAAGCCACCATGAAGCGATGGCAGCCAGGAAGCCCATGTAGCCGAGGGCAGTGTAGAACATGGCCACAGAGCCTTCATTGCACTGCAGGATGATTTGCCCAGGCTGGGATTGCTTGTCAGAGTCAGGGAAGGGAGGAGTGGTTCCCAGCCAAATGGTGGAGAGAACTACTTGGACACTGGTAATGGAGATGACAAAGGAGTTGGCCCAAGTCCTCCCTAACAAGTTCCTCCCCCTGTTGCCTGGCTTGGTGGTCAAGAAAGCCAGCACCACAGTGACAGTTTTGGCCAGGAGGGAAAAGATGGCCACTGAGAAGATGATGCTGAAGGCTGCTTGTCGGAGGAGGCAGGTGATGCTTCTTGGCTGGCCAATGAAAAGGAAAGAGCATGCAAAGCAAAGCCCCTGAAGCTGATTGGTGGGGGGATTTGAACAGATCAAATAAGTATTTCTTCGCACATCATGTAATAGAAGTGAGGAATTTGCTGCCATGGAGATGAGTGATGGCCACCAATCTGAGTGACATAAAAGGATTGTACTGATTCATGAGGGAGTAGGATATTGGGAGCTACTATCCTTGCTGGCTGTGCGATTACCCCTTTCCCAAATGTGGGTTGTCTGTTCACATCAGTTGCTGAGGAGCTTGGGCAGGAGAAGGTGTGCACTCATCCTGCTTCGGGACCATGTGGGCAGCTGCTTTGACACCCAGTTCTGGACAAGATGGCCCTTGAATCTAATCTTATCTCCTTAAGTTCCTATGTCCAAAAGGCCTTCAAAGAGTCCCTGTTACAGACAAAGCCCTTCAGAGAAGTATCATCCAGCCAAGGCATGTTTTCAGAGCTGTGTGTCTGCCAGGCCAGAGGGAGGGTGCTCAGTTTTCTCACCCCAGGAAGAGACTTGCAGGCTCTGTCCAAGGGAGCCTTCATGCTACTTGTGGCACTGGATCACATTGCAAGTGTAGAACTGGATGGCAGCCCAGGGGAGGTTGCAAGGCCATATCCTTAGTGAGGCAAGCACAAGGAGCCTGAATCTTCAAGGTGAGCTAAAATAAATATAGAAAAGGCATGCATGGGAAGGGCAGCAAATACCCAGTGAGAAAAGGAGTTCACAGACTGTTGGCACAGAAGTGCCGGAATGACATTGGGAACACTTTAGTGGAGAATGAGTAGAGGCTAGCAATGGACAAAAGGATTGTTTCTGGTGTGTTCACAGGATATGACAGAAAAAAAACGTTGTTCCACTGCTCAGTGAAGTAGGCAAATTAGTCACAGAAGACTTGGTAAGAGCCTGGGTGGTGTAGTGCTTAAGAGGAAGGGACTGGGACTCGAGCGACCTGGATCCATTCCCCACTCAGCCATGGGGTCAGCTGGATCACTTTGACCCACTCGGGCCCTATTGACCCAGCCTGCTTCACAGGGCTGTTGTTCAGGGGACAACACTGAGATCAGCAGGAGAAGAGTGAAACAAGTCACATGGAGTGTGTTAGATGAAATATGCAGCATAGAACATCAATAAAATGAATAAATATTATTTATTTATTATTCATTGATTTATTTAGGACATTTACAGGCCTTCCATCACTGTCGTCTCTGGATGGCTTACAATATAATCTGAATCCTAAACAAAATAAATTAACTGTAGCTCGACTGAATACATAAAATAGAAGAGTTAAAAAAGTTAAATAAATATACAATTAAATCAATTAACCTTAAAATATTGGTTATACAAACAAGAACACAACAATGGCAGCAAGCCATCAGCTTCCCTGGTCTCAGCCCTCTGGACACCAGTCTGATTTGCAGGGGGACTGATCTGAGTTCTGCATCCCACTTGCAAACAGCCAAGCCCCACAGGCTGCACTGGCAGTGCCCCGTTCTTTGCCCAGCCAGACTTTCCTTTGGGCAGCTCCACCTGACTCAGAAGCATAACACTTGCACACCCACGAGCAACCACAGGCTTCCTCTTGCTTGGCTGACCTCGCGGGAAAGGAGGAAGGAAGGAAGCCCACAGATGCTCAAGGGGTTGACTCCACATCATTCCATCCCACTAATGTTAGTATGTGAGAAACCCCAAAGAATGTCAATATATTTTCTGAAACCCTGGAGTGCAGAGGAATGGCAATCAGATTTTATGTGGTTGTGCAAGAAGGTTCCAGTGGAAGAATTCCATGCAAATTACACATTTCATTTTTCTTTGACCATCAGGTGCTCTTTGGTATTCAGGTCAGGCCTCACTAGAATAATGTAGCATTTGGGGAGGAAGAGGCAGCCCAACAGCCCAGCACTGGAGGCCAAGATGGAGAAGACCTGCACGGCCACCATGTACTTGCCCCTGGTGCTCAGGTAGGCTGGCACGAAGGACACCCAGACACTGCAGAAGACCAGCATGCTGAAGGTGATCAGCTTGGCCTCATTGAAGGCCCCGGGCAGTTTCCTGGCTAGGAAGGCCACCGTGAAGCATATGGCAGCCAGGAAGCCCATGTAACCAAGGGCAGCATAGAACATGGCCACAGAGCCTTCATTGCACTGCAGCACGATCTGCCCAGGCAGGGAATGCTTGTCAGAGTCAGGGAAAGGGGGAGAGGTGCTCAGCCAGATGGTGGAGAGGACTACTTGGACACTGGAGAAGCAGATGACAATGGAGTTGGCCAAAGTTCTCCCCAACCAGTTTCTTGCCCTGTTGCCTGGCTTGGTGGCCAGGAAGGCCAGCACCACAGTGACGGTTTTGGCCAGGAGGGAAGAGATGGCCACTGAGAAGATGGTGCTGAAGGCCACTTGTTGGAGGAGGCAGGTGATGCTTCTTGGCTGACCAATGAAGAGGAAAGAGCATGCAAAGCAAAGCAGGAGGGAGACAAGCAGAATGTATGAGAGATCTCGGTTGTTGGCCTTGACTATTGGGGTTTCTTGGTATTTCCTGAAGATTCCCAAAATGCTTCCTGTGGCTATAAAGAAGAGTAGCGCCACACAAGTGAGGAAGTTCCCAAAATATTCTTCATAGGTCAGGAAGGTGATGACCTTGGTGATGCAATGATCCCGGGCCATGTTTGGATGTTGATCTTCTGGACACTTCAGGCAATGCTCTACATCTGTTGAAAGCAAGGGAAACAGCACCCTGACATCCCTTTCAGTCACTGCTCTGTACATTTTATTCATTTTTTTATTACTAGCATTATTAATTGTACTAGTTCTAGTTAGGGACATAATGGGTGGTATATTCACCACCATGGATTGCAATTTTATGCTCTGCTACTCCAGAAACAACCAGTTCATCTGAAATTCTTTGCAGGATTTTTTAGCACCCCCGCATGTGCCCCATACAGTGTTTGAAAATTTTCCTTCCTCCCTAGCACTACCTTTTCCCTTGCACTCACCCACCTTCCCAAGTGGAGATGGTCCCTTCTGCACATGGAGCACAGTTATAACAGCAAAGGGGCTGTCCTTTCCGAGCCACCTTGAAGAATCCCGGGCTGCAGCTCTCCACACACCTGGCCTGTGGCAAAGGCTGAGCAAGAGAGAAGAAGCATCAAGGGAGGATGGTTGGGTTGAGAAAGCAGAGGCCTGAGGAGATAGAGCTGCAAAGGACGGAGAGAAGAGGACCTCCAGCATTTCAGTGGACTTCATAACTAAACCCCACCCTATGAAGCTGAAGCATATGGCTATTCCTGTGAAATGAAAGGAAACATGTGTTTCACACCTGTTGCATCTCAGGCTATTGATTCATTTATTCAATATCTGTACTAGTGATGATCCAGAAAATTAGTGAAGGGATGGAAAAAAAACAAAAACAACAATGGAGTAATGGGGATGGTTTTCTTCACCTGCTCTTGCCATCTGGGCCACACTACGGGATCTTGGTGAATGGTGAATTTGGGGCCAGGCAAGCCCCACCTTTCTAGACTCCCAAATTTCACTCTGTCAACTGTCTTATTGGGAAACCTCATCCAACTGACAAGGTCCAAGTTGGCTGCCAAGTCTCCATTCTCATCCAAATACACCCCGTCAATAGAATGATTGTTAAACTGGGGGTCTCTCAGGAAAGGGTGAAGCTGGAACAGAGAGAGCAAAAGCATTTGAGAAGGCACATTTCATACTCCTGTTTCCGCTAAGAGCTCATCCCAGTTTAATGTGACTGGATATGACTCTAAATTTAAAACATTTTTATCCTGTCCTTTGCACAAGCATCAGTACGGCTTACAAAAGGTTAAAAAAATGATATAAATTACAATTAAAACATTGGATAATAAGGACAGTTGAAAACTAAAAGAAGGAGAGGAAGAAAGAAAAAGTAAAAAAAGCAAATGTAACTATGTAAAATGTTATTAATTTTTTTAAATTATTAATTCAATTATTTAAATTTTGGCGAAATAAAAAGTTGTTTTACCTGTTGCCTTCTAAAACTTTTCTTTAAATGGAAAATATATCATTCTCGCTTTAGATTTTTTTTTTTTTAAATATCCCCAAACCTTGGGGACTGCTTTTCTTCTCACAGTCATTGGGAGTGACAGAAGTGTTCTCAGTGTCTTGAAATGGGCTTTCCTGCCATGTGAGTGATTAGTTGGCCCACACTTGGACTGGTTTTGCTTAGAATTCCTTAACAGCAAGGGCACTTTCCCCACAGTTCCTGTAGCTGCTGCTTTGTGCACAGGGTCTTCCCCTTGGGTTCCCTGCAGGCTGCGAGTCTGATTGTCGAATTCCTGAAATTTGTCACATGGTCTCACTGCTTTCAGTAGTGCAGAGCATCTTCCCGTACTTTTGCTCTTGTATGCTCCACCTTCCCAGGGATTTGCCTCCTCATTTTCAAATTTCTCAGGATTCTTTTCCATGGATTCCGCTCTATTCTCTTTTCTTCCATGATCTCAGCCCCCCATTGCTCTTCTGGATCCTTTACTACTCTAAGTGTTGCAGCTGCTCTGCTTGACCTAAAAACTCAACATCTTCTCCTTGCCTTGAGGGTGTACACTTGAAGCTCCAGCACTCTCACTTTTCCTTCCCAGATGGCTGCTTGCTTGCACTTGTTAGATATTCCTGCCTTTCTAACCTTGGGCAGAAAACCAGACATTGCATGGAGGTTGCAGGCCACTTCAGGTGGGAGGTTTCTTGGTCCATATTCTCTAGTTTTGGATTCTACCTTTCTTTCCATGTAGCAACATTCAACACTTTCACCTCTCTGTTCTGGAGGTGAACAGCAGAGTCCCCTTTGGTCTGTCTTGGTCTCCTCTTCCACTGCAACTACACTGCTAAACTCCTGTGACCTCTCCAAGCTAGCTCACTCACTGGAAGCTTACTTGCTTATCTAGAAAGTCCCAGACCCACAGGAAACCCATTCCCTGCTCTTCTCCATTAGGAACCTGAATGTATCCTGGGATCAGGAATGCAGACACAACTAAATGTAAATTGTGTTCATAAGGGCTGAGAAGGTCAAACATGGACTACCTTGTATTCTGAACCCAGCAAGATAGCCAGCCCCATAATTCTCAAGTCAAGAAATCTGAGCAAGGACCTGCACAGTTCTTATGCTCCTTCTATGTTCTTCTTCAGGATAACTTGAAGCAACTCCATGGGCCACGATCAGATGGACGCAGTTCCAGGAAGGGACCAAAACAAGAACAGAACAGAGAGATTTGCAGCAGCCCCTTCATTAGGAAAATGTTGTCTCAATTTCTCACACTCTAAATTCAACACCCAAGAAGGGGAGGGAATACCTGCCAGGGATGGAGCTGGGGCACACCCTGCCTGCCTCCAAGTTCTCTGTACTTTCTCTTGGATCTGGAGGACACAGCTGCATCCACGGCATGGGCCACAGCCTGGACTGTGCTGTAAGAGAAGAAACTGTCCAGAGACAATATTCGCTCCTTCTCCACTTGGGGCAGGCCCTCCAGTTTCTCCTCCTCTCTGCATCTTGCCCACTCTTTCACTGACAGCACATGCTTGTAATTGGAACACCTGAAAACACTCTCCATGAATTCTTTCATAGAGAAAAACAATTCTCCAAAATCATCATAATTCATCCTTTTACTTTTTCGGGTAATGAAAGAAAAATATGCATAGACATGCTGGAAATCAACATTTATATAAGCTAAATCCAAGGTGAAGTCACACAAAGTTGTGGTGATCCAGACTTTCCCATTAACAGGTTTCATAACCATTTTAATAACTCTTTCAACAGCTGTATTCCATAGAAGGGCATAAAAGACTCTTGAAAATAAATGAAGACATTGATTCCTACTATCATCTGCAGTGACTGCACCTTGAGTGGTACTTTTCCTGATTTCACCTGGGAGATACTGCGTGAAAAAATCACACAAATGCCATTCCTGAGGAGTTCTGGTTTTAAGGTTCTCATGAACTTCTCTCCATTCTCAGTGTCCAGTGCAAAGAGACCAACCATTGTCCACCTGAAATGCTGCAGCAGCCTGACAGTCCCTGGGTACTGGATGCCTTCTTCCGGGACCATCCTGTAGAAGAAAGAGGACTGGCTATTTTCTCTCTGAACCTGAGAAGTGAAAGCATAAGTGACCTGGGAGAGAAAGGAAGAGCCTGGTGATTGCTTCACTTCAGCACCAAATCAGAATTCCTCCACGCATGAGAATAAACCACTTAACCTTTAAATATATGCATGAAACATGATGTGAAAAGAAGCAATGCTTATTATTTCCTGAAAAATAAAGCATTTTAGCATCATAAGTTTAAAACACTGAAAAATGGGTGCTAGGCATAATGTGAACTTTTGTGCTACTCCTGATCTTCCATTGGCACACAAACTTCCCAACACTAATTTGCATGAATGGTAGAAGAATTTGGTTCCTAGAGTCGGTCAAACACAGATGCTGTGTACACCTTCCTGAGGTCTCAGAATCTTCCATGACCTTTTGCATTTGATGCATGGGAAAGAAAAGGAAACTTTCTTGGATGTCCATGATAGGATTGAAACTTAAGTAAAGCACGTTTTGTTCTACATCTGCTCTTAATTTCAACTATTTTCCTGAAAACTAAAGAGCAAGTGTCAAATATTTAGGGTTATATCAGAAAGACAGAAGGGTGTTGAAATATAAACCTCTGCCAAGAAGGTGTGAATGTGTAAAATATCAGTCTGGAGCCAGTTCATTTCACACCAGAAGCATAGCTTAAGATAATTGAGTACAAAAGTAACCTGAATTATATTCTCTCTACATCTGATTATTGTGGAAGGCTGAACATAAAAAAGCCCTGTTCATGCTCGCTATGTATCTGGTCCTGAACAGAGATGGGCTCACTGTCTAATGTGGGGGTGCACCTGCTTTAAAGAGACTTTTTATGCAATTACTTGCTGGAGTTTCCTGTATCTTTCAGTCGGAAAATCAAGAACTGGGGCATTCTGTTATTCCTTACCACTAACAATACTGGATGGATGCCTGGTGGGGAGCAGAGGGGCTTGAACCCTTTTCATCTAGGTATTGAGTGGGACTGTCTCTTGTTCTGGGAGGGATACCATGCATGCAAATGATTTGGAGGATCTTTGCTTTCACTACATGAAACCTCATATCACTTCTCCCAAGTCTCTGACCTGTAGGATTTTGAAGATGCGCATCATGTTGGAAAGCTGCATAGAGTTGTCGGAATCAGATTCTTCAAGGACGGCCAGCAGATGATCTCGCCTGCCACACTTGTAGTTGGGAACGTGAGCCTGAGAGGTCGAGAGCAGGTCAATGGCTGCATCAGAAGTCAGTCTGACATCATAAAGGCTGTCATAGATGTTGTAGCCCAGGGTGATGTTGGGCAAGAGGCTGGGATTCTGGTTGACCTCCTGGATGGCAAAGAGGAAGGAAAGGATCTTCCAGTAATAGGTTTCTCCCAAACTGAAAAAAGAAAACAAGTGGGTCACCCTGCCATCCCTGCTTGTGAATCGTTGGACTGCCCTTTGAGTCTGCATCCTGCTTCTCAGGATTCCACCTCCTGAAGCTGGTCCCAACTGAAAGCAAGAGGCCAGCTGCCGATTATGTGGAATTTCCAGTGGGATCTCAGTGGGTCTGGTGGCCAGTTTCCTGTCTGAGTTCAGATCCATTCCCCATGAGAATAGAGCTGCAGCAGTGTTGTACTCCCAGGCAGGAGTCCAGAAAGTGCAGCCATTCCGACAGAAGGGGAAGGGAAGGAAGGAAATGTGGTGGATTTTCTGGGGCCCTGGGCCTTCCTATTGCCCTGACTCCCCCCCAGGCTCAGCTGCCCATGAGTTTGCTGGCTGCTTCTTCCTGAGGGAGAAGACAGCTTGAAGGAATTGCTCTGGCTTTGCATGCCACTGCCTGGCTGCTCATGGTGCTTTGTGGTATCAGGTCAAGCAGGCCAATGACTTACCCAAATTGTTCATTAGAGGCAGGTTTATTGAAAGAGTGTGGTCTAAAACGGCCTTTTGCTGCAGAGATGCTGCCGCTGAAGACAAAGTCTCCTGGCCAGTAAAAATTCCAGGGCTGCTGCTTGTCCCTGTGCCAGCTCCAGGGGCATTTGGCCTGCAGCTTCCTATGGGAGGCCTCTGGGAGGAGGAGAAGCAGCAGCAGAAAGAAGAGTGCCATTCTGACAGGACTTGGCACGGCCTCCATCTGACCCCTTTGAACCAACCTGAGGAACAAGTAGAAGAATAATTTGCTTCAGAAACGGGTGTGGTGCCTGGCCAGTCAAGGTTTCAGCTGAAGGACAGGAGAAGAAGGGCCCTGCACGGAAGCCCCCTACCCTGCCTGCAGCCTCTCCCAAGCTCTTGGCAAGAGAGCAGCAGATGTAGTGCCTTCCCTTTTGTGCCAGGCTGCCAGGCACATCTCTCCAATCTGAGGTGTGCACCAGGGGTTCAGGATGGTCTTTGGGGAGGGGACCCTGTGAGGTTTAGCTAGAGGACCAGTAATGCATACTGATTTGCTTAATAACACGGCCACATGGCTGCTGCACCCCGCGGCTTCCTGAATGTTCTACACAGTCCCATGGGCAACAAAGGCAGGCACCAAGAACTCGCCACTGTAGCTCCTTTGAAGCATCAGGGCTCAAAGGACTGCTTCAGCTGTGTGCTCCATGAAAGTCCAAGGAGGGGTGATCTGCTGCAGCACACACTTGCCATCCTCCATGTCCACCCTTGCCCTGAATGAAGGCAATTGCCCCTGCAAAAACTGTTTTGTCCCTCCCCATTTTTGGCATGTTCAGCTGGTTCGCAGGAGGCCCTGGTCAGGCCATCTCCAACTCAGAGGACTGCCATTGTCATGGTGCAGACACATTTTCCCTTGGTGCTCCAGGGATGGGACAGGTTACAATTCTGTCAAAAGGTTTCTTCTGCAGGGATGGCCAAGAAGGGCAGCAGGTGGGAAAGTCCCTGCTGGGGGAACGATCCTGTCCGGCCTATCCCAGCTATCCCTGAAGGAGGGAAGGCACTTCCCCTCTCTCTTGTCTTCTTTTTTCTTATTTCCCTTGGAAAATGCTTCTCCTTCTCCTCCACTACTGGCTGAGCTCACTGCCCATTTTTGGCATTCTCTTCTCCTGGGGTGCATGTGCTGGGACTGTGTGTTTCCCACTCATGTATCCAGGAGAAGAAACCAGTTTGAGGATAGGCATGTCTAAAAGCAGAACCCAAACCATTCTCGGTTGGCAAGATGAAGCAGAGAGAGTTGGGTGTGCATCCGTGCCTGGGAACCAGTGGGCAATAAGTGGGATGGAACTGCGGGATCCAGAATGAATCCCCACTCAACCCTGAAGGTCACTGCGTGACTTTTTGGCCAGTAACTCACCCTCAGTCGACCCAACCTGACATGGTTCTTGTGGTCAGGAGAAGAATGGGGAGAAGAAGCAGGCAAAGTGCTTGCTTTTCTCATGCATGGAAAGAACTGGATATGAATGAAAGGTGATATTAAGAATAATGGTAAAAGTGACAATGAGTTTTAAAATATCAATAGAAATACTCCATCACAAAAAGTAACCAGAAGACACTTCAATGAGCACTCTGGGTCAAGATGGGCGACCAGGCTGCTCAGAAATGGCCTGCCCATTGTGAAGTTTGCAGGCCAGATTGAGGCAGCTGTGCAGAGAGCACTGGGCAGGAGTTGAAGGTTGTGGGCTGGGCTGGCCCCAGTGATGTGCAGAAATGGAACCACAACCTTTGGCAGCCAATGTGAGGTTGTGGGGGAGAAGCCTGCATCCTGGATGCCAAGGTGGCTTCCTCTGCATTGCTTCCTCTTGCTCATGCAGGGCCAGCCGCACAGCTGCTGAGGAGCTCCCCGTGTGGATGAGGCAGTGGGCAGTGAGAGGGTGTGTCCCTGTGAACTCCTTGGCCCTCTGTTCCCCCATGTGCTGCTGGGATGTTTCTTCCAGGGTTACATTATGGCATCAAGAAGTGTCTCCAGCTCCACGCTTCCCCCTCTGTTCTGCTCTATCCTGGGACCCTTTTAAACTTGTCCTGCCTCATTGGTGGTTTGACTGTGTGAGGAATCAGGTAGAGAAAAGGGAGTCAGTGAGCATGGAATGGACTTTGGTCCTGTGGAAAAGAGGGAGATAAATGAGAGGGGAAACTTTGCTTGGGCCTGTGAGCGTACCCACAACTCCTGCAGTTAGTACCCTCAGGGAATCCCAGTTACTCAGCCTGCAAGAATATACACTTGGATACATAGGGAGACCTCTATGTTACGAGCCTCAGAAGTATTTTTGGTGAGAACATCCAGAAAAAGTCCCTCTGAAGTGACAAAACCACAACAGCATGGCCGGGTAGAGGTGCACAAACCAACTACAAGCTTCCAGAGCATATACAGAGTTTTTTACAGGTTTCTAGTCACACATGCTTGATGATGAGAGAGGAACAGGTACAATTCAGCAGGTAATGTGTTTGTGAATAAAAAGGATATGCAACATGGCAGAGGGGACATGACATACTGGTTCAGTAAATATTGGTGATTGCAGAGAGATCAAGGGAGATCCTTCTGCCACTCTATACTACTCTGGGGCACCTTCAACTGGAGTGTTGCATTCAATTTGGGGCTCCACATTACAGGAAGGATAGAACCATGTTGGAATCAGTGCAGTGTAGGGCCAAAAGGATGGTGGCTGGATTGCAGCGTAAGCTGCATTAGCTGAGACTGAGGGAACTGGGTCTTTTCAGCCTGGAGAAGAGAAGACTCTGAGGGGATGTGTTGGCAACCTAAAGGTAAGTGAGGGGGTTTCACGTGGAGATGGGTAGAGACCTTTTACTCCTGTGGTGGAGGGCAGACTGTGCTCCAGTAGAGCATTTCACAGGGAACCAAGTTTCAATTTGGATGCTGGGAAGAACTTCCTGATGGTTAGGGCTTCTAAGGTATGGAATGGGCTTCCACAGGAGGTAGTTGAAGCCCCATCAGTGAGGGTGCTCAAGGATAGGCTGGACATGCACATGGAGAGCATGTCATGAGTGGGGCCAGCTGGAGCTGGGGGTCAGACTAGGTGGCCCAGGATGCCCCTTCTAACTTGCTCTGTTTTTATATTTTGATGTTTCCAATTTTCTAGGAGATTTTCCAACCAGTTTTCCCAATGGTTATAGGTGTCAGGATATCTCGGAATCAGAGAACCAGGAGACTGTACATTTGGATTCACAGGAGGATGCTATACTTAGTCTCAGCAATTTTTTGGCAGGGCACCCCAGGAATCCCTCTCTGATAGAGAGAAAACAACAGTGCTGCTGAGTGGCCAGTTTACCAAGCTGGCTATGAAATTCCAGTGGATATGCAGAATTTTACTAAGTTGTGGGTCATGTGCACAGTTTCAGGGCAATGATGATATTCAGAGAAGTGGCAAACAATGGGGAAGTGCAAAATCTAATACAGAAACATTGAGAAATCATTACAGGCATCAGGAAAAACATTGCAACCCATTGAAGGCATGAGTAGCAGATAACAAATAAAACAACCAATACCTGGGAATTACAGATATCTGGCAGGTTTCAAATGTTGTGGTTTTGCCATCATAAGGCAAAAACTGGCTTGGTACTTTCACTTTGCAAAGGAAGCAGAGTTGCCCCAATGGGCTGGCAGCATTGTTTCAACACTGTTTCACTGGGGTGCTGGTCAGAGAGTGGGCAGATTGTTCGCCTGTTTGGGGCTTTTTATCCACAGAAGAATGAGGGGTGAAAATCCCATGCTCTAAGATGCAGGAGTCTGCTCTCGTGCCCCAGACCAGCATGCTCTGGGTGATCTTGGGTGGGAAGGACATCAGGGAGGCCTCCAGCAATGGCAGCACTGCATGAATGGGGGACTTTGACTTCCCACACACAGACTGGAGAAATGCATGTTCCAGTTCTGGCAGAGAGATCCAATTTTTGATGTCATAAATGACTGTGCCCCAGAGCAGTGTGTCATGGAACTTTGACTTCACAAGAGGAGACATCTCCCAAATAGAGGGACTGGTAAAGAAGAAGCTGAAGAAGGGACCCAAGATATTCAAATGGCTTGAAAGTGCTTGGAGATTTGTCAGATTGAACATAATTGATGTATAAGCACACCACAAGTGAGAAAAGGCAGCATAAAGGCCAGGAATTCACCACCGTTTTTAATGCAGAAAGTCTTGGAATCTTTTAGGCAGAAGAAATCTCCCTTCCTTCAAAACAAGGAAGCTTGTCAAAATGAAAAGAACAGATGGAAGCAAGGCAAGCCCAAGGGAGATGCAGGAAGACTACGAGAGAAGCAAAGGACCCCTTTGTGGAGGTCGTTGCTAACAATATCAAGGATAACAATGAGGAGTTCTTAAAATAGATCAAAAGAAAGAAAGCAACAAAGGAAGCAGCTGGGCCATTGGTTGAGGATGGAATTGAAAATGAGGAGAGCACTCATCCTGCTGGGGGCTGTGTGGGCAGCTGCTTTGCCACCAAGTGCTGGACCAAATGGCCCTTGGGTCTGATCTTATCTGCTTAAGTTCTTAGGTTCCAAAGGCCGTCAAAGGGTTGCTGTTCCAGACAAAGCCCTTCAGAGAAGAATAATCCATCCCAGGCATGTTCTTTGAGCTGTGTGTCTGCTGGGGCAGAGTGGGCAACCGGTGTCCCAGGATGCTTGGTGCATCTCATCCCAGGAGGAGACATGCAGGCTTTGTGCAAAGGGAGCCTTCGTGCCACTTGAGGCTCTGGCCTGCATTGCAAGTGTGGAAGTGGAGAGCATTCCAGGGTAGCAGGGAAGGCCACATTCTCAGGGAGGCAAGCAAAAGGAGCCTGAAGCTTTAAGCTGAGCTAAAATGCATATAGAAAAGGCATGCATGGGAAGGGGAGTGACTACCCAGTGAGAAAAGGAGGGCACAGACTTTTGGCACAGAGGTGCGCTAATGACATCAGGAAAGCTTCAGCAGAGAATGAGCAAAGGCAGATGCAGAAGGGAAAGGCTCTCTCCTGCTATGTTCACAGGACACAGCAGAGGAAAAAAAAGTGGTCCACAGCTCAGTGAAGAGGGAAAATTAGTCATAGGACACTTCAAAAAGAGCCCATGCGGTGCAGTGCTTAAGAGGAAGCATCAGAGAAGCATGATCCAGACAAAGCCTCAGAGTTGTATGTCTTCTGGGACAATGTGAGGGACTGACATCCCAGGATGCTCACTGCATCTCATTCCAGGAGGAGACACACAGGTTGTGTACAAGGGGTGTTTTTGTGGCAAATTGCAAGTGAGGACCTGGAAAGCAGCCCCAGAGGAAGATGGAAGGCCATAGGCTCAAAGAAGCGAACACAAGGAGCCCAAAGCTTCCAAGTGAGCTAAAACACATATAGAAAAGGAATGCATGGGAAGGGGAGTAACCACCCAGTGAGAAAAGGACAGTGCAGACTGTTGGCACAGAAGGACAGGAATGGCATCAGGAAGGCTTCAGCAGAGAATACGCTGCAGCTAGCAATGGATGTCCAAATCAACACAGAGGACATTTCCTGGTATGTTGCCAGGACACAAATGAGAAAAGAAACGGAGGTTTGACTGTGCAGTGGAGAAGGCAAATTGGTTACCAAGGACTTAGAAAAAATCCTGAGTGGTGTGCAGGTGAAGAGGAAGGGACTGGGACTTGGGCAATCTGGTGGGGTCCCTGTTCAGCCATGCAGTCAACTGGAAGACTTTCACCATTAAGACACTCTCAGCCCAACCTGCCTCAAAGGGTTGTGGTTGTGGGATGAAGATAACCATCAGCAGGAGAACGATATAAGCCACACTGAGTTTGTTATATCAAACAAGCAGCATCTAACTCTAAGAAGTAAGCCAAAGAAACAAGAACAAGCTGATGGCAGAAAGGCATCTGGCAGGATTTGCAGGGAGGCTGATTCTGAGTGCTGGATCCTGCTTGGAGGCATCGAGACACATCAGCTAGACATGCAGATCCCTTCTTCTGGGCCCAGCACAGCCATTTTTTGGGCAGCTGCACCTGATGCTGAAGCACACCAGTTGCACAACAGTGAGTGTCCACAGGCGTACTCTTGCCTTCACTGACGTAGTAGGGCAGGGCCAGAAGAAAGTAAGACCAGGGTTGTTCAAGGGGTGGACTTTGAAATGTTCCATCCCAACTTTTCATACAGTTATGTGTGTAACCAAAGAGTGTGCATGTATGATCTGAAACCTTGGAGTGGAGATGAATGGGAAGAAGAGGACTTGTGGTTGTGAAAGAAGGCACCTGTGAATTAATGCCATGCAAATTACTCATTTATTTTGCTTTTGACCTTCAAGTGCTCTTTTGTATTCAGATCAAGGCTCCATAAAATGGGGTAGCTCTTCGAGAGGAAGATGCAGCCCAGCAGTCCCGCACTGGAGGTCAAAATGGAGAAGACCTGCACAGCCACCATGTACTTCCCCCCTCATGCTCAGGTAGGTGGGCACAAAAGACACCCAGACACTGCAGAAGACCAGTGTGCTGAAGGTGATCAGCTGGGCCTCATTGAAGGCCCCGGGAGAGTTCCTGGCTAGGAAGGCCAGCATGAAGCAGATGGCAGCCAGCATGCCCCTGTAGCCGAGGGCTGTGTAGAACATGGCCACAGAGCCTTCGTTGCATTACAAGGCAATCTGCTCAGCCTGGGAGTGTTTGTCAGGGAAAGGGGGATCGGTCCCCAACCAGATAGTGGAGATGACCACTTGAACGCTGGAACAGAAGATGGCAATAGAGTTGGCCAAAATCCTCCCCAACCAGTTCCTTGTCCTGTTGCCTGGCTTGGTGGCCAGGAAGGCCAGCACCACAGTGACTGTTTTGGCCAGGAGGGAAGAGATGGCCACTGAGATCATCCTATTCCTCTTGCATGGTTGACATAGCTGGATAGGGCCAGGGAGAAAGGAAGTCATCAGATGCTCAATAGAAGGACATTTATTTTGCCTTAGACCATCTTGTGCTTATTTCAAGAAAATAAAGCTGAAGAAACCTCTTTGCAAAATGTCTGGGATACAGCTAAAGCATATGTTAGAGCCTTGATTATAACATACTCAGCAAAAATAAACAAAAAGAGAAAGCAAGAATGACTTAAACTAATAGATGAATTGCTGAAGCTTGAACAGGAGCTTCAGGAAGACCCATCAAAAAATGATCTCAAGATACAAATGAACACTCTAAAACATAAATTGAACCTCTTAGACACAAACGAACTGGCTAAACAAATGAAACTAACTAAACAGAACTCCTTTGAAAATGCTAATAAACCATGGACATGGTTAGCTTACAAATTAAAGAAGGAAAGAGAAAAGAGACTAAGTAGAAAGATGGAGAAGGACAACTGCAGGTACAAAGTGCAACTGCAGGTAAACTTCAGAACGTTTATAAATATATTCTGAAGGAAAACTACCAAAGTTGTTGGAGAAATACCAAAAAATATTAAACAAGGAAATAACAATGACAGAAGTAACTGAGATGATTTAGAGATGAAAGAATGATAAAACTCCTGGCCCGGATGAATTACCAGCAGCATTTTACAAAACTTTTGAAGGAACCTTATCTACACCTCTAAAGGATATAAGTAATGCTGTATTGTCAGATGCTAAAATACCAACTACATGGACCGAGGCAAATATTACCTTATTTCCGAAAGAAGACACAGACTTGACACAGTTTCAAAACTATAGATCTCTATCACTTCTAAACGTAGATTACAAAATTTTTGCCTCTGTAATGTCAGAAAGACTGAAGAATTATCTAATAGCCTTTATACATACAGATCAAAATGGCTTTTTACCTAAGAGACTAATGAAGAACAACCTGAGAATTATTTTGGATATCTTAGAATATTATGAAATCCATTCTGAAAAACCAATGGCACTATTGTTTCTTGATGCACAGAAGGCCTTTGACAATGTTAACAGGCAATTCATGAAAAAACAATACAAATGGAATTTGGTGGAACATTTTTTAATGCAATATCAAGCATTTATCAAAAACAGACTGCTAGGATAATTAAAGGAGAACTTACAAATTCTATAGACATTCAAAAGGGCACAAGACAAGGACGTCCTTTATCACCATTGTTATTTATAGAAGTTTTAAACAGAAATATTACAGAAGACATGGATATTAAAGGTGCCAGAATTAGAGATGAAATTTATAAATTCAAAGCATTTGCAGATGACTAAGTTTTTATCCTTGCCAATGACGCCTAAACTTTTAAAAAAGATAGAAGATTATAGTGAAGTTACTGGAATGAAAATAGAGAAAAGATGAAATTGCTAGTGAAAAATCTAACATTGGAGCAGAAAATGACTTTGATGGAACAAGTAGACCTTCAAATTGTTAAAAAGGTTAAATATTTGGGAATTTCCTTACAGCTAAATGTGCTAAATTGAAAGACGATAACTATGTTTATTTTTTTATTTTTTTTATTTAAAATATTTTTATGCCACCCCCATCACAACAAAACCTCGGGGTGGCTCACAACAAAACTATGTTAAACTATCTAAGAAAAGTATGAGTCATCTGTGAAAATGGACTAACTTGCAATTATCACTGTTAGGAAGAATAGCAATAGTTAAAATGAATATATTACAAAAGCTTGTATTTTTATTCCAAACAATTCCCTTAAAAATTGATAAAAATATTTGATGACCTAAATACCCAAATTTTGAGATTTATAAGGCAAAAGAAGAAGCCACGGATTAAATTAAAAATGCTCCAGGAGGCCAAAAGGAATGGGGGTTTTGGCCTTCCTGATTGGATGCTGTATTATCAAGTTTGTGTCTTAATGTGGTAAAAGAATGGATAACCTTAAGAAATAAGAGAATCCTTTATCTCGAAGGGCATGATTTACAAATGGGATGGCATGCATATATGTGGTATGAGAAGCGTAAGACACATGGTTGTTTCTTAAGTCATTATATTAGAAAGTCATTAATGTTGGTTTGGGAAAAATTAAAAACAAAGCTTTATATCAAGTTGTCGAGTTGACTTTCTCCTATGGAAGCTCTTGTATATCCAAATGCATTGAATTTTGATATGATTGTGAGATATGATGATATTTTGGATAATGATGGAAAAGTGAAACCTAATCAAGAACTACAAGAGCAGGGTATTGATATTTCTTGGTGGCATAGGGTTCAACTACAATTGAGATTTGTTAATGATTATGAAATGTGTGATTATCAAATGTGTGGAATTAATAACATTTGATCAAATGCTTTTAAAATCAGATGAAAAAATGATCTTTTGTATAATTTTCTTTTGGATATGAGAATGGAAGGCAAACAAGTTAAGGAAACCATGATAACATGGGCACAAAATTTTGGATACATTATTGAGTTACAGAAATGGCAAAAGCTGTGGGAAAGAAATATTAAGGTAACCTTAGCAACCTCATATAAAGAAAACCTCCATAAAATGTTTTATAGATGGTATCTATCACCAAATAGACTAGCAAAAATGTTCCCAAATATGTCAGATGGATGCTAGAAATGTAAACATAAACCAGGTACTTTTTATCATATGTGGTGGACTTGTGATAAGGCAAAAAAAAATGCTGGGTTAAAATACATAAATGGCTTGAGCAAATGTTACAAAAACCTTTAATATTTAAACCTGAAGTTTTTCTATTAGGCATTATCTCTGATGACTTTTGGGAAACAAGCTATATACCTGATTCTACATGTAATTACTGCAGTGAGGATTGTATTTGCCCAACATTGGAGGAGTGAAGAGCCACCTACTGAAGAACTGATCTTAAAAAAGATTTTGGACTGCGCAGAAATGGACAGATTGACCTTGTCTCTGAAGGAGAAAGAGGATACATACTTCTATCAAACTTGGAACTCTTTCTGTTATTGGCTAGAGAAATGGGACTATGCGTAGATTTGCATATGGTTATGGACTGTTAAAAAAAAAAGATGGGGGCTGACCCAGTATGTCCGATGTCTTTGATGATTGATGCTTTAATGTTTGTAGAAAATAATAAAAATAACATTTATTTTTTTTAAAAAAAAGATGCTTAACGGATGGACTTCAAGACATTCCACAAGCATTAGTATCATGCGGTGGAAGGTCTATGGATACTTCAGCCCATTCAACTCGCACACATGCACTTCTGCCATTTTCATGGGAAAGAAAAGTACCCATCAAAGTTCCCTGGAGAAGTCTTTGGTTTCTCAGAGAGAACCTGGCAAGAATTCCAGCCCACCTGAGGGACTGTGTAGATGCTCAACAGGGGGGACATCTGCCTCGGAGCTGCTCCTTCAGGACCACCCAGCAGGCCTTTCTAGCTCCCATGCTTGTAGCTGAGCACATTTGCCCATCCATCAGACAGCAGATCTACCAAGGCCTGAAAGGGTACTCCCAGATCTGCGGAATTCTCATATATGCTGTATCCAAGGGGTGATGGGCATGTGCAACCCATGAGCCTGAGAGGAAAATATTGACACAACAGGAATTGTATCAAGTGCCATTTGTATCATCCAGGTATTGTATCAAGTGTTGTCCTCACGAGGCATTTGTAAGTCAGCTGGACCAAAATTTCCAGAATTCCATTATGCATTAAGCTGCAACTAGGAGTAAATAGTGGACAGTTCACCTTGTGTCAACAGGTACCCTTCCAGCTACATTTGAATTTGGAGGCTCAAAACTGCAGGATCTGATTGTTTTTGCAATTCACCCCAGCCACAGGAGCACCATGATACGTCCCTCTTATGCTACCAAACTTCACAGTACATGGGCATTTCTCTTAAGGGAAACAGAGAAACAGAGCGAGTCAGAAGGGGCCTCCTGGGCCATCTATTCTGACCCCCAGCTCCTGCTGGCTCCGCTCACGACATGTCCACCATGTGCAAGTCCAGCCTATCCTTGAACACCCTCACCGATGGGGCCTCAACCAAACTTAGCTGATGAGTTTAAAATGGGAAAATTTCTTGCATGCTGTTTCCCCAGGTATGAAATGGAGCTTTTCTGTTTCCTGAAGTGCTGAAAATTGCAAAAGATTTTTTTCCACTTGTTTCATTTCTATAATGTCCAAACACCAAAAATGAATCTGTGGGCAGTTCAAAATTGTAAGATTTTTGAGCTGTTGACAAACAATGCTTTGCTTTTCATCCTGAGATGTGCCTTAGTATTCAGGTCAGGCCTCACTAGAATAATGTAGCACTTGGGGAGGAAGATGCAGCCCAGCACTAGAGGCCAGGAGGGAGAAGACCAGGAAAGTCACCATGTACATCCCCCTGGCATAGTCAAGACTATGGTTTTTGCAGTTGCAATGCATGGCTGTGAAACTGGACCATAGCGAAGGCTGAGCACTGAAGAATTGAGACCTTTGAATTGTGGTACTGGAGAAGACTCCTGTGAGTCCCTTGGACTGCAAGGTGATCAAACCGGTCAGTCCTAGATGAGATCAACCCTGACTGGTCTGTAAAAGGCCAGATACTGAAGATGAAACTCAAATACTTTGGCCACCTAATGAGAAGGAAGGACTCCCTGGAGAAGAGTCTAATGCTGGGAACAATAGATGGCAAAAGAAGAAGGGGACGGCAGAGAATGAGGTGGCTAGATGGAGTCACTGAAGCAGTTGGTGTGAGCTTGGGTGGATTCCGGGAGATGGTGGAGGAAGGAAGGCCTGGAGGAATGTTGCCCATGAGGTTGTGATGGGTTGGACATGACTTCGTGACCAACAACAACAACAACTGCCAGAACTGGAACATTCATTTCTCCAGTCCGTGCGTGGGAAGTTGAAGTCCCCCATCCTTACAGTGCAGCCCCTGCTGGAGGCTTCCCTGAGGTCATTTCCCATCCCAAGATCACCCAGAGCATGCTGGTCTGGGGATGAGAGCAGAATCCTGTGACTTGGAGCCAGGGATTGTCACCCCTTGTTCTTCAGTGGAGCAATCGCCACAGTTCTGAGTATCCATTTTGCTTGACTTTATTATATTCTTTACACGGGGGGCAACACCTTCCCTGTCTATACAGAGATCTCCACATCCCATTGGGAATCTCCCTCCACTTGAGTCATCTCCCTGCACCAGAGAACACCCACTCTATTGAGCTTCTCCTTTATTATTATGTATTCTAGACTTCTCATTTTGGCTGAAGGCTTCTAGACTTTGCAGAAATCCACATGAGCACAGTCTCCCCCACCAGGCATGTGCACTTTGGAACTGGAGTGAATCTGGAAAATCTTTAGTACAACATGGTAAGTGAAAAGGCTTTTGGTTACTCACTGGAGAGGGGGACAATGGAATCACCCCCACATACACACCATTTGTGAAAGTGAGACATGGCAGAGCCAGGCCAAAGTTCCATCATGATGAATCTCACAATGCAGTAATGCATCAAATGACACCCGTGGAGCCAGTGACATAAATCCTGGCATCTGAGGTGAAACTGAGGAGACCTTAACTGCTGCCAATTGATAAAAATCCAATTTTATTAGTAAAGCAAAAGAAAGTGCTGAAAATGAACACATTCACACTTCAGGTGTCAAACCATGGTTCAATAGATCATAGAATTCATTTCTACTTTAAAGAGAATGATACACACTTTTAGGTTTGTCAAAGAGGCATGCTGTTCTTGGTTCTCTGCAGTGGTTCAGAACTCATCAGGGCTTTTCCAGCCCTGTCATGCCCCATCCAAGAAACTCCTGGCATGCTCAATGCTATTCTAAAGTTGGAATACTGCCATTCAGCTCTGCCCTTTCTTTTAGGTAATGATGCTCTCTGACTTACAAGTAAGTGCATGGATTGGGACTTTGGTCTAAGGAGGTAAGGAAGTGTTAGCCCTCAGCCTCTCAGCCCCTCCGTCATGCTTTCAACCTGGATCAGGCCCCTGTGCCTCTAATTCTCAGTATGAAATGCTTGGGGAATGCATAGCAGGGAGGATGTCTCTCCTCAAGGCTCAGGGGTTCTTGGCAGGTGAAACCACCAGCCTCAGAAAACTGCTTTGCAGGAAAGCCCATTCAAACTGACCCTGTTTGAAAGTGCAGAGAAGGTCAACAATTGTGGGGCTAGAGCAACCCCCTGTGAGGAGCAGCTACAACAGCTGGGTCTGTTGAGCTTATAAAAGTGCTGAGGAAGGGAGGGAGGCACGTTTCTCTGACTGGTGGGAGGCTGATGACCAATCAAAGGAAACATTTCTTCACACAGCATAGAGAGAAAGCATGGAATTTGCTGCTATGGGAAGTGGTGATGGCCACCAATCTGCATGGCTTAAAAAGGGGATTGGATGGATTTGTGAGGGAGGAGACTGTCCATGGCTCCTATCCTTGCTTCTGAAGGACACAAGAGTCCAGCCTTGGCATGCAAACTCAATCAAGCAAGACAAGACAGGAGAGGGAATACATGGATTTTATTCTCAAGAAAAAGTTTGATCACAAGTGAATGGACAATCTACCCAGAAAACAAGGTGTAGTTCCCTTTTATACCAACAGTGACCAGGCAGCAATGGCAGACACTCATTGGATGGGAGTGCCAATCGCAGATGCTGATTGGAACATCTGCATTCTGGTGGCTCTCGCTCTTGTCTGGGAGGCTGGGCTCAGAGCAGTGGGGGATGCATAATTCCTGCTGCTGTGACTTGGTTCTGAGTGCTTCAGCGTGCAGGACTAGATGCACCTTTGGTCAGATCCAGCATGGTTTTTCATGTCTTGTTGTGTGAAAACATGCATAATACTTAGCCAGGAAGTCTCTCTTCTTGGGACCATCTGGCCCAGGTTCTTCAAGACTGTCCTTGGTCACCCTAGGCCTGGAACTTTGAACATGGAGCAGAGCCTAGATTTCAACATCCCATCCTGCTGGAGGAACATGTCTGCTTTCTTTTGGACAATCAAGATGGCATCCTGGGGAGAGTCTCACATGAAAATCATATTGACAGTTCTTGAAATAACCATGGGAAGAAGTCAAAATATGTATCTGAACCTTGGATGATCTAGGTCAAAAGCACTTCCAAGATTAAGAAAATCCATGGGCATTTTCATGGAAAGAAACACATTAACTCTGATTCAGAGGAAAGCCTTTTCTTGTTGAAGGTTAGGCCAAGCTCAGCTTTCTCTTGCTCACTAGCTCAGGTGGTGCCCCTGGAGAGTTCTTGCAAAGCCATTTTCCCCCAGCATCTCCCTTGTGAATGAACAATAACATAACCATCAGGCACTTGCAGAGCTGATACAAATTCTTCTCTGGAAAATTACAATGGAATCTGCGACTTAGTGATTTGTAATGAACATTCCCTCCAGGGCCCAGAGGGTGTCTCCAGAGCCCTGCTTTAATTCCGTGGAGTAAACACACAATTTGGGAAGGGCTGAAGGTGAAATCTTGCATCAGGGCACCGAAGGACTGGCCCACAAAAGTGTCATGCCACTGGGAGCCTGGGTGGCATTTCAGAACAGCTAACAAATATCCTGTGTGTGAGTCAATTATTCTCACCCCTTTAAAAGAGGAAGCATTGCTTGTCTGGACTTTGTCCATCCAGGAAAGTGACCCCAGCCTTGGTGTCTCTGTGCCTGTTCTTGTTACTTTCTCAGAAAGCTGAGAAGAGGAGGCGCAAGGGTGAAGGTTGTCCTACGATGCTTCTTCTGCAGTTACTGATTGTGCTATCCTGGTCTACCTGTTGGATGCTCCAGGCCACATGCCCCTTGACTTGGCGTGTGGGTCGATTTGACCCATTGAATTTTTACCGGCCAGGCGACCTCCTCATAGGTGGGGTCGTCTCTAATGCTCATATGGTAATTGAACCATTCACTTTCTACGATCCTCCCTCTCTCAAATATTTCAGGTGAGTCATTAGGTGTGTGATGGGATTACAGCTCATCTATTCAGGGCAGATTTCCTGAGCTCCAGCCTCCCTAGGTGGAGCTCTGGGACCCAGAAAGAGGCAGCTTCAGGAAGTGGTGGGCACCTTTCTCCTGGAGACCTTTCAGCAGAGGCTGCCTGGCCAAGCAGCAGTGATCCTTGGGCTGTCTCTGGCATGGCTGATTGCATTCTGAATCCATCCATGAAATGACTGTCTTTCGGTTGCATTCTTCCACATCCCACTGGGACCTTTCCACTGTGAATGTCTGCAATTGATCAGATCTCCCAAAGATTAAAAAGAATGACCCTATTTAGTGTGCTATCCTCATCTGGCAACAAATAAAAATATTCAACTACATAAATCAATAACTGAGCAAAGGCCAATTCTGTAGCTGATAAATGCAGTATTTGCAGCCACAGGGAGTCTGAGCCCAGCTGCCATCTGGAAGTGCCTTGGAATTCCGAGTGCCTTTCCCCACCCTCCCAGCCAGTGCAGTGCTTTCCTTGGTGCACCTCTGCAGTGTTCCACAGTTGGGTGGAGTGAAGAGCCACAAACACTTCTTCATACAAAAGGGTTAGATGACTGACTTGGCCATCCAAATATTTTGCCCACCAGGGGCATCTTGGAGGCACCTTTCCCTCCACATTCCTTTCTTGTGCAGGAACCGCATATGTTGGAGGTTCAGACAGCTATGGCCATCCCTTGGGATTGCACAATGTATTTATTTATTTGAAGTTTTGAATGCTGCCCCCTTGCTATATAGCGTTGGGATGGCTCACATATATATATATATTTTATACACCAATTCTGTGACAGTGGGATAAAACTGAGAAATTCTTCCTGTACTGTCATCTCCAACTTAATTTGACCAGGTGGATGAATGCACTCCAAATTGTCCTGTCAGTTCTATCCTCCAACCCCAATTGTGTGGCTCGCTCAGTGGATTCATTCCACCTCAGGACTGGTCTTCTGCAAGAGTCTTCCCTTCTTATCATATGCCCAAAGAATGGCCAGTCCAGTTCTCTCATGTTTGCTTCTAGGGAAACTTCCTGCTGGATTTGCTTTGTTTGGCCTGGCATTGTTGCCTAGCTCTCCTCCAGCACCAGGTTTCAGAGATGTCATTTTCCTTCTTGTCAGCTTTCTTCATGGTCCAGCTTTGACATCCACACATGGTGGATGGGTCTGTCTGAATGCTGGCAGGAGGAAAGCTTGAAAGATTTCTGTAGGAATATCGATTGCCTGGAAAGGCTGATGTGCTCAGAGAGGCAACCTCTGAACAGATTGGTTTTAAATGTCTCTTATGCCACCAACAGGGAACGATCTGCCATGCCCTGGTATTTCTGCTCTTTCCTGTTTGCCATCCAGGACATCAACCGGAATCCCACCATCTTACCCAACATCACTCTGGGCTACAGCATCTATGACAATTATTTTCATACAAGAATAACTTCGGAGGCCATGCTGGACCTACTTTCTCCTGGACAGGCATTTGTGCCAAATTACAGATGTGGGAGAGAGACCAGCCTGCTGGCTGTTCTTGAAGGGGCCAACTCAGAGCTGTCCATGCAGATTTCCTTGATGTTGAGCATCTACAAAATCCCTCAGGTGGGCTGGAATTTGAAGGATGTGTAGGGTTCATTCCAAAGAAGCCATAAAATTTTCCTGAAAACTTAAGTTAGGGCTTTGCCTTCTCAGAAAATCGGAGGGGTGTATGAGCAGACACATATGTGCAAATGTGTTAGTTGACTTCCCCATGATATGAAAAGCTAAACGCCTCAAAGCAAAACAGCAAAAAAAAAAAAAATTATATTTGGGGAGAGCTGAAAATCAGTGAACAGAACGAATGGCCTTAGACTCCAGCACCTGGTGTGTGTTAGTAGCAGCAGCCCCAGATTTGTTCCCATGCATAGGCCTGCAGGCAGAAAACTCCTGGGCATCGGGATTTGTGTGAGGAGGGGGAACCTTTCAGTGCTTCTCACCACTTGACAGCCTTCCAGGATCAAGCAGACTCCAGTTCATTGGAAAATTAAGTGAAAGCTGTGCTGATTGCACTCGGAATATTTAAAGAACTTTAAATATTTAAAGTTAAAATATTTAACTTTAAATGTTTAATATTTGAAGTAGACAGAAGACCTCTGGGAGCTGAGCGTGACTTCTTTCAGCGGTTCTCTTTGGCCAGTCACTTGGTCAGTGGGAAAATGGCCACCGTGCCCAGAAGCTCTCCTGTCCTGGGCTTCCAAGCGGGATAGTTGTGTTTGCCAGGCTTGAATGGCACAATCGGCTATGGTTGGAGGAGAAAACCATCAAGGTGCCCCTGTAGGACACTAGAGGACTCAAGATGGTACACTGGAATATCAAGACTGTGTTTGGAGGGCTCCATGAGCCAAACATGAGAACGAGCTGTTTGGCGTCTTGAGTCATGCAGCCCACCCAATGGCTTTATAGTCCATAGAAGGAAAAGGGAATCCTTGACAAAGGGAATACATGTTTGAGCTTTGATGGGAAAATTAATGCCATCTTCATCTCTTCCTTCCCTTAATAGATCACCTATGATTTTGTTTCCCAAGCTCAGGAAGACAAAAGACTTTCCCTGTTTTTCTACCGGATGGTTCCCAAAGGAGGAACCCTCTACCTGGAGATGGCCCAGCTGCTCTTGCATTTCAGATGGAAGCTGGTTGCCCTCGTTTCTCCAGACACTGAGAATGGAGAGACCTTTGTAAAGGCTTTCAGACCTGTCCTCCTCCAAAATGGCATTTGCCCTGTTATCACCATCACCCTCCCAGCAGTGAATATGAAAGAAATCTCATTGCCTGTTGCTTCACTCCGCACATGGAGACAAGTCAATGTCTTTGTTAGCTATGCAGAGACCAATTCTTTTGCAATAGAAATAACGACTATCCAACTTGTAGTGGAACACGTGATGAAGCCCATTGTAGCGAAAATCTGGATTGTCACAGCTTCATGGGATCTCGCATTGCCATTGTTGTACCTTCAAAGCTATACCAAACACATCCATGGCATATTTTCTTTTCCAGTCCTCACAGTTAAGACTACGAATTATCCTGAACTAGATCCCTTGCAGGATGTTTTGAGAAAGCTGAAAGGCAAAGCATTTCGGTGTTTCTACTCCATGCATGCACGTTCAGTGAAAATCTGGCTCAGATGCAGAGAGAATGAGAAACTGGAAGCTGTGCCCCAGAAGGATATGGACGGGCTCCTGTCTCAGGATGGCTACCTCATCTACAGCACCATCCAGGCTGTGGCCCAAGCCATGGATGCTGCTCATTCCTCCCGATCCGGAAGGAGGGTGGTGGGTGCTGGAGAGAGAATGAACCCTCTCAGGGTGCAGCCGTGGCAGGTACTCACTGTTTGACCACCAATATCCAGGCTGAATCTACTGTACAATCAACCATGCAATGCATGGACTGTTCCTTTGGATTTAGCATATGAGGGTTGCTAAATAGAGCAGTTGGGTGAAATGTTGTTTGGTTCTAGAACAAACGTAGTTGCCTGTGTCACTGTGCAAGTCCCCTTTTTGAAGGCATTCCTGGACTTGAGGGGACACCACCAATCTAGCAACCAGGTGCCAGCAGTGGCCACTTTCCCATTCTCCAGCAAGGAAGTGAGGCTACCATCCTACCATCTGCTTTGGAGTGAGGCAAAAGTTGTCATTCCTTTGAGCCACTCTGTTTCTGGCAGGTTGGCTGCTTGAGGACCAAAGTGGACCCACAGGAGCAGCTCCTTCACTCTTTCCTTTCTCATGGGTAACTGTGCGGGATAGATTGCCCTCTTCTTGATTTTTTTTCTCTCTCTGTTGGTACAGATTGGCAAGTACTCACTCTTTGACCTCCAATATCCAGGCTTCTTATAATGTGCAATCAACCATTACATTCATGAATTGTTGCTTTGGATTTGGCATCTGAAGACAACCAAATACAGCCCTTGCCTGAAATGTTGTGTTGTTCTAGAAAAAGCCCAGTTGCATGTGTCCCTGTGTCACCTCTCTTCTTGAGAGGACAGCTGCCATCTAATCACCTGGTGCTTACAATGGCCTCTTTCCCATTCTCCAGCAAGAAGGTGAGCCTCCCATCTCACCATCTGCATAGGAGTGAGGTGAAGGTGGTCATTTTTTTGAACCTTTCTGATTCTGGCAGGTTGGCTCTTTGAAGACCAAAGCAGTCCCACAGTAGCTGCTCCTTCACTCTTTCCTTTCTTATGGGTAATTGTTCAGGTTAGATTGCCCCCTTCTTGATTTTTTACTCTCTCTGTAGGTACAGATGGGGGCAAATTCCACCAGCTGAACTGGCATTGTAATCCATGCTAATTCAACCCCTTCCCTCATTGCTTTGCACACTGAACTTTTCCACAGAATCAGAGACTGCCTCATTCTCAGAGATTTCTTTGGCTCATCTGTGGTTCCTTGGCCATCCAGCTGCACATCCGGCCCTGCTCTTCCTCCTTTCAATCTCTAACCCATTGAAAGAACTTTGGAATCTGCACCAGAGCAGGAGCTGACCCAGTCCCTGGAGGAACATGGGGCTGCAAAACACTGCATGGCGTTATGTCATTGATTTCAATAAGCTTTCATGTGTGCAGCAAGTTTGGTGCATGCAGCTAGCCACTGAGATGTTCCTCTGAAACAAACAGTGAAGATATAATATCAAACATACATTTTCCACAAAGTTAGAAGTGTGGACCAAGCAGGCCCTCAGTTCAGCCACATCTCAGTGCAGGACTCCAAATTCATCCATCCCTCTCAGATTGTTGTCCAGCTGCATCCTGAATGCCTCTCTTGTGGGGGAGCCCACAACCTCCTGAGGCCACTGGTTCAATTCTCATCCTGCTCTAACAGTCAGGACATTTTTCCTGATGTCCATCTGGAAACTGGCTTCCTCTATACTGAGCTGGGAATTCCATGCCCTGCACTATGGGATGATGGAGAAAAGATTGTGGCCTTCCTCTTTGAGGCATCCTGTCAGGTTCTTCAATCTCTCCTCAGAGGGCTTTTTTCCCAGTCCTCAGATCATCCTTGTTGCCTCCTCTAAAGCCTCTCCAACCTTTCAGCATCTTTCTAAGGTGTGATATCCAGAGCCGAATACAATGCTCCAGATGAGGCCTACCAATGCTGAGCAAATGCAAATTAGTACTTCATGGAATTTCAAAGCTGTACTCTTATTGATGCATCCTAAAATATCATTTTCTCTTTTTATAGCTCCATCACATGGTTGACTCATTCAACTTGTGACCTAGCACAATTTCAGGATCTTTCTCAGTTTTTGTATTTTTGAGCCAAGTATTCACTATCTTGTAACAATGAATTTGTTCATCCCCCCCCCCCCCATGTGGAATACTTGGTATTTGTCCAATTGAAATTTATTCTGTTGTTTTCCACCTAGCATGCCAGCCTATCAAGATCAGCTTAAAGCTTCTCCCTGTCTTCCATAATATCTCCCGTCCCACCAATTTTGGCATCTGAAGCTGTCCCCTGCACCTCCTCATCCAAATCAGTGCCTGACAAAAAGGTTCAGAACTGAGCACTGGGCACAGTTCTGAACCCTCCCGTGCCCCACTTCTGTGTGAAGGATCCACCGATGAATACAATTCTCTGGTGACCTGTGGATCCACCTAGCCCACATTTAGTTAGTTTGCTATTCAGGATATCTTGGATACGTTGTCAGAAGCTTAGCTGATGTAAAATAGATGATGCCCACAGCTTTCCAACAGTCTATCAGGGAAGTTAGCCTATCAGAAAAGGAAATCAGATTGGTCCGGCAGGATTGGGTCTTGAGAAATCCGTCTTGGCTCCTAGTAATCACTGCATTCAAAGAGGATTGACAGTTATTCTGAGAGTTTGTCCACCAGCTCCTTTATGACACTGATGGATTTATCGAACCTTTGAGACTTGAACTCATTTAACCCAAATAGACAATCCTTGACCATTCGTCCATCAATCCTGAACTGCCATCCTGGTCCTTCGGACCATGTTTCCCTTGTCAAGAAGGTCATAGGTCCTCTTTGGGAAAAGACAGAGCCAAAGTAGGAATTGAGCACTTCTGCCTTTCTTTGTCCTCATTTCAACATCTGCATCAAGTAGTTCAATGCTCATTTTGCTGTCCACATTGAGTAACTGAACCCACATTCCTTTCCTCTGTTTCTCCCTATGGCCAGCTGGAAAATACTCTTGAAAGGCAAACTAGAATCTACCCAAGATGATAAAATGGGTGGAAGCTGCTCGGCACAGAAGCCTGATTCAAATGTAAAGAAACACAAACACACCTATACACTTGCATTAGAGACAGACAGACAGACAAACAGTGAAGAGAGAGGCCAAAGTCAGGAAACAGCAGGATAGAAACATGCATGAGAAAGAGATAATGAGAGAGAATCCTAGCACTGTAGAGAGATTGAAGCCAGAGATAGGGAGGTGTGAGATGTCCACTTCAGTGTCCTGTTCCCTCAACTGTGCTCTTCCCTATGCTGTTCCAGCTTCACCCTTTCCTGGAAAGCTCCCAGTTTCATAACACTTCCACAATCAGAGTGCACTTAGATGAGAATGGGGAGCTGACAGCAAATGCTGACATCGTGAATTGGGTGCTGTTTCCCAATCAGTCTGTTGTTCCAGTGAAATTTGGGAGCATCACACAACAGGGATCTGCAGACCGCAAGATCACCATTCATGAGGATGCCATTTTGTGGCTCAAGTGGCTCAACCAGGCAAGGAAGAACATGCATTTTTTCCCCTCCACTTTTCATCCCGTATACAGAGATAAGTGTACCAGACTTTGGGTTTGAGAGTCTTTGAATGCTTCCAATCCTTAGTGGCAGCCATCATGCAACATTTGAGAGAGGGTTGGTGTTCTGCAACTTCTACCACCCAGATCAACATCAGAGATTCTGCCTTGAAACATTGCCTGGGATTATTCAGTACATTATTTGATTCTATCACACTAAATATGAGTCACAGTTCTTTAGAGATTGCAACTATTGGACCCCCGGGCCCTTTCCATTTCTTCATTAAATTTTCCTCAAGCATTTCACTTGATCATGTTTCCTCAGTCACCTTGTCTTTCTATTTAGACCCTGCCACCTTCCAGGTGTGTGGATAGTTGCCAGTCCGGATTCCTCAAGCGGGTGAAAGAAGGCCAGCCGGTTTGCTGCTATGGTTGTGCTCCCTGTGCAGAAGGCACCATCTCCACTCAGGAAGGTGGGTGGCTCTGGGGGAAGAGCAGCTTCATGGAAAAGGGGCACAGTTGCACTTTGAACTTTCCTGCAGGGGTTTTGTGAAAGAGATGTTGGAACATGTCTGGATCCTTTCCTGCAAGAGCCATAATGGCTGCACAAGCTGCATCACATGAAAGGTCCATGGACAATGGAGTGCAGGTGGTGGTGGAGGAATGGTGCATGGATAGATGGGACAAGGCTCGGCATCACCAATTCCTGAGCACCTTCTTACCTTTGCCAGGTCCAGTTCAGCACCATCGTGCCTGGTGGAATGGAGGCAGATGAAGTGCAGGGGAGCTCGTGGCAGAGTTGCCGGGTGGAGCCTTTTGGCTGCTCGGGCAACTTGCACAGGCAGACTGGAGGGAGAATCCAACTGGATGCTCACCTGCTGGTTGAGCTGGACCGATCTTTTCTTTGGGGACAAAGTTGACCAGGACCTCTACGTCAGAAAGCAGAGAGGAGATGCAAACCTTGGGACTTCTTTGCATGAGGACACCTGTACTTGCCAAGAAGGATGTCCATAGAGAGGAGAGGGCATCTGAGATAAAAACAGACAGGAAGTTCCAATTCTATTGAATGCAGAGTGAAGAAGGCCTGCAATCAGGTAGACAAGGATAACTCAAGAATCTTACAGGGCCACACCTCAGCTCAGATGACCTGGAGCCCATGTTCATGGGCTTGTTCTTTAGAGCTCCCATGTCTTTGAAGTTCTATTGGCTCGCAGATGTGAGACGCAAACCCATAAATCTCCTCAAACCAGGTGTTTCCCTGATCTAACATCCAACATGTGGCGTCTTCTGAAGTTGTGAGCTGCCCTCCTACCTGCTTTCCTGGCTCATGGGTATCATAAGCTCTGTTTCTTGAAGGTAAAGGAAGCAAGAATGACAGTAGGTGTAATTGAAGCATTTCTCTTACTCTTGACAGATGCAGCCTTCTGCACAAAGTGTCCAGAAGATCAGCACCCCAACACAGCCCGGGATAGATGTGTACCCAAGGTCATCAGCTTCCTGTCTTATGCAGAACCCTTGGGAGCTACCCAGGCTTCCCTTGCCCTCCTCTTGTCTGTCAGCACAGGCTTTGTGTTGGTAATCTTCATTCACTTCCGAAACACTCCAATCGTGAAAGCAAACAACCGAGACCTCTCCTTCATTCTGCTCATCTCCCTCCTGCTTTGTTTTTTATCCTCCTTCCTGTTCATTGGGCGGCCAAGGAAAATCACCTGCCTTCTCCGACAAGTGGCCTTCAGCATCATTTTCTCAGTGGCCATATCTTCCCTCCTGGCCAAAACCATTATGGTGGTGCTGGCTTTTCTGGCCACCAAACCAGGGAACAGTGTGAGAAGATGGCTGGGGAAGAGTTTGGCCAATTCCATTGCCATTCTATGTTCTACTGTCCAACTTGTTACCTGCACTGTCTGGCTGGGTATCTCTCTCCCCTTCCCTGACTCTGACATGCACTCACAGACTGGGCAGATCATCCTACAGTGCAATGAAGGCCCTGTGGTCATGTTCTACTCTGTCCTTGGCTACATGGGCTTCCTGGCTGCTATCTGCTTCACGGTGGCCTTCCTGGCCAGAAAGCTGCCTGGGTCCTTCAACGAGGCCAAGCTGATCACCTTCAGCATGCTGGTCTTCTGCAGTGTCTGGGTGTCCTTCGTGCCCACCTACCTGAGCACCAGGGGCAAGTACATGGTGGCCGTGCAGGTCTTCTCCATCTTGGTCTCCAGTGCTGGGCTGCTGGGCTGCATCTTCCTCCCCAAGTGTTACATTATTGTAGTCAGGCCTGAGCTTAATACCAAGGATCACCTCATGCTGAATACTAAAATACTTAACTAGAAATGTGATTTCTATAAAAAAGCACTGGCAGAATTTATGAAGCTCAGTGTAAAATGTCTTCATATGATATGTGAATATTCCCCAGTCATGAGAGGAGCCACTATAACTCCCCTCCATTTTGTAGTTTAGATGTATACACTCCCAATCTCAAATGCTCCCAAAATCCTATAATGGAGGTCAATTTTCTCCACAACCTCTGAAAAAATTGTACAGTTGTGTGTGTTAGGACCTGCGAAGTACTACAGCTCCCCCAGTGGCCTGATAATGAAGACATGTTAGGTCCTCTTGCAGTTAAATGAACCCAGATGGGGAGATGCTCTAAGGATTAGCCCTGGTCTACTCATGAAGACCATCCATGCATCACCACAGACTCTCTGCTCTTTGTTCCCACTTGCCGCTCTAGTGCTGCAGAAACTCCCTCCATATCTGGCATTGGCCTCCCTCTGATGCCCCTTCTGCTTCTGCTTCTGCTCTGACCTTTCTGCCCTTTGGTCCTCCCCTCCTCCAGTTTCTCCTCCTCCCTCCACCCCTCCCTGCCTCACACATATCCAGTCCCTGCTTGAGGAGGCCTTTCCTTCCTCTGCCTGTATAATGCCTGGACATGGTTGTGTATCAAGGACTCCTGAGGCTGATTGCAGACCCTACTCTGACTTGGCAATGAGCACAATCTACAGATAAAGTCAGTGGAGCTGGCCAAGAGGACTGCAACATGGCAGCATGGTGCCATCCAATGCCATTTGGAAGGACTGGCAGAATCATAGAATAGCAGAGTTGGAAAGGGCAATGAAGGCCATCACGTCCAACTCCCTGCTGTTGCAGGATATTGGACCTTGACTGCCTTGCACTTCTGCAATTTATTTATTTATTTTAGAACTTTTGTATGCCGTCCTTTATGCCTTGGCATCTTGGGACAGCTCACAATCCATAAAATTGAAATATAATAAAATCACATGTATAAATAACATAATTCAATAAAGATTTACATAAAGGACAAAATCAAAGTGACTGTTCGACACAATTAATATATTAATTTTTAAAATAGTGATAAAATGAAAAGGTTTTGACCTGGTGCCACAAAAAATATAAACTCAGCACCAGACACACCTTTCCAGAGAAGGCCCTGCTCTGGGAAAGATCCATTCCATAATCTGGGTGCCACCACAGAGAAGGCCCTGCTCTGGGTAGTTGTTCTTTTTATCTCCTTTAAAGAGGGCTCCTGCAGCAAAGCCTCTTCCACAGATCTAAAGGGTTGTGAGGGCATGTAAGAGAAGAGGTGCCCCTTCATGTATACTGGTCCCAAGCCATCCCAGAAATGCCTTTCCATTTCTGCCAGGTGAACTTTCTTCCTTTTTTTCCCCTGAAGGTGCTTTGAAGACTGGAGGTGAGTCAGGATAGCTTGTCTCCTGGACCCTGCAGTCTCCACCAATCCCAAATTGCTCCCCAAGTCCCCATCTCTGAGGTTGCATTCCTGACCTTCTGAAGCACCCTGGGCCATTCTTTCCATTCCAGCTTCATGTTAGAAACAGAGGTTGTTTGGAGCTCAGAATCCCAGTTCTGAGGCTCGACTGCAGGCTCTGAGCACAGATCTAGGATTCTAAACAAACTTTTGGCTCCTCATAAATATGTATGGGCCATAAGATTGCTTCGTTCATATTCAAGAATGCCAAGAAGTGTCAGTGGTGACAAAAACTTCTACAGCCTCACAAATAGGTCATATAAACTGATTGCCTCTGGATTCTCATCCATCCCTTAACATCCTGTTCTTCAGATCAGTGGAACACTGAAATTCTCATTTGTTGATATATTGTGTATTTGGATATGCAGTATTTAAGGCACGATCCCAAATGTGCCCTTTCTCTGCAATGCCGTGTCTCCAAATGTAGTCTTATTGCACTTTGTCCAGTACTTTACTCAGACACATTGGAAATCACAGAAAGCAATGTTGACCTCACAACGAAACCAAATTCCAGAGACTCAGTGTTGTCATGTTGCAAAAGTATAGATCGGAGGAAGGATCCTGAGGAATTGGTCCAGTGTGCTGCACTTCAGCAGAACCCTGATTTATATAGGAAGGGGGAGGAGTGGGATGAAGAGGAAGACCCATGGATGGATCCATGAATGGCCCCATGGATAGACACATGTTCCATCTAATCCTGTGTTGGGTTCACATAGTGGCCACCTCAGTGCCCACCATGAGATTGTACCAGAAAGGCCTGGGAGCAGAGCACCTACTGGCCACAGTCTTCAGGAAATAATGTGTGCAGGCATATTGCTTCTGATTGAGATGGGGCATTTGCATGTGTTCTGGCAAGATTTCCAGGCACACATGAGAAGCTGACCACTTTGGGTGACTGACAGCTCAGATTCTGAGAATGAGCCGTGTGGAGTTGGTTGATCCCAGCAGGACTGACCATTTGGGCTGTTGGTAATAACCTAATCAAGCTTCAAATAAAAAGATATGCCTTGGTGTGTTCTTTAACATGAAATCTGGCAGCAGTGCCCTTCCTCCTCTCCCCTCAAAGGGACTAGAACTTTTTGCCCAGCTCCACACACCTGGTAAAAGCAGACAGTCCCTGGGCTCCATCATTCCTGCTTTTTCTTGCAACTCATGCACGGCAGGGGTAATGCAATGCAAAGTACTGTTGGAGTAGCTCTCAAAAAAGTTATCACTTTTCTATGCTAAAACGTGGAGAGACTCTCCTATCCTCTGCCCTTCCAAAAGTGTAGGGTTTTTGCTTTCAAATTTCTTCTCTGGGGAAAGGAAAAACAGCAGCAAGCAGGTGAACCATGCACCCACTCTCAGGCAAACTCCTAACCAAAACAGTACTGAAACATAGTTGCAAGCTGATTGGGGCAGCTGTTCTTCCTTTGCAATGTAAAAATACTAAGCCAGCTCATGCTTTGTCCCAATAAATTTTGTATTTCTGATTGCAACAACCAAACATTTTCAATCTGTTAGATTTCTGCAAAACTTGGTTGTTTTATTTGTTGTTACTCAAGCCTTCAATGGGTTGTGATGTTTTTCCTGATGCCTGTAATGATTTCTCAGTGTTTCTGTATTATGACCTTGCACATCCCCATTGTCCTCCATGTCTCCAAATCTCATTACTGCCCTGAAACAGTGTACATGATCCACAACATGTGAAAACTCTGCATATGCTCTGGAAGCTTGTAGTCAGTTTGGTATGCTAGCCACCCAACAGCACCATGCTTTTTGCTCTGTTGGAGAGGGATTTCTGGGGTGTCCTGCCTACAAACTACTGAGACTGAATGTAGCATCTTCCTGTGAATCTGAACATCCATTCTCTGAACATCAATTCCGAGATTTCCTGACACCCGTAACACTCGCACGTGGGTCATCCCATGAAGTTGAGTGCTGGGAGAGAGAGGAGAGATGAAAGGAAGGCCTTCTTCACCCAGTGCATAGTAAAAGTGTGAAATGGGAAGTGGTGATGGTGATTAATCTGGGTGCCTTGTCCACACTGGGCAAGTGTGGGGAGAGGATCAGGGCACTGGGACCAGGATTCCAGCGGTACTGCAGGGACTGACAGGACTCTTACCAAGACAAGACTGGTATCAGGGAAGATGTGAGGAAGGAGGAGGCTGGGGATTTCAAAGAAAGGAAGCTGGGGAAAGGATTTGAGGTGCATGTACACCAATGCTAGGAACATGGGTAATAAGCAGGAAGAACTGGAAGCTCTCCTGGGAATAGGAGGTTTTGAACTGGTGGGGATCACAGAAACTTGGTGGGATGGAAGGCAGGACTGGAATGTGAACATAGAGAAGTACCAGCTGTTTGGAAAGGACAGGAAGGGAAATTGGGGAGGAGCGGTTGAGTAATATTTCAGGGAAGGGATAGGGTGCAATGAGATAGAGTGCTATTCTGATATTATGGATTATTATGGGTTTGTGTATGTATTGGGTGTTAGATTGTAAGCCATCCACAGACTTGCAGTGTAATTGGACGGGATGAAAATACTCAAGTAAATAAATAAATAAATAAATAAATAAATAAATAATAAACATGAGCCAGCAGTGTGGCACATCAGCCAAGAGGGCACATGCCACCCTTGGATGCATAGCCAGAAGCATGGCTTCTACATGGAGAGAGTTATTACTGCCACTCTATACAACTCTGGTGCGCCAGCAACTGGAGGATTGTGTTCAATTCTGAGCCCCTCATTACAGGAGAGCTATAGGAGGGACAGAATCAGTGCAGCTAAGGGCCACTTGGACGGTGGCTGTTTTGCAGGGTAAGCCACTCCCTTTTTCCACTGCAGTGGAGGGCAGGGCACATTCCGATGGAGCAAAGCTCAGGGAACCGATATTGGGGGGGGGGGGTGCCAGGAAGTACTTCCTGATGGTTAGAACCTCTAGGGTATGGAATGGGCTTCCACGGTATGTGGTTGAAACCCCATTAGTGAGGGTGTTTAAGAATAGGCTGGATATGCATATGGTAGGCATGTGATGAGTGGAGACAGCTGGAGCTGAGGGTCAGACTAGATGGCCCAGGAGGTCCTTTCTGACTGACTTTGTTTCTATGTTTCTATCCACTGGAGGCAAATTACTGAGCACATGACTAAAGTAGTCCTTTTATTGTGCTTGCCTTGAAGGAACTACCTTGGAGAGTTCTCTGAACATGCCTTTCTTGTGCATGGGATTGAGGAAAGTGTTCAGGAAGTCACAGAGGTGCTGCAGTCTTGTGGCCATATAATTATAGAAATCACGATGCATTACTGGTCCTCATGGGGTCCACTCCCCCAGGACCATGCTGAACCCCCTGATGGAAAGATGAGATTGCAGAGGTGTGTCTTGCATCCATGTTGAAAGGGGAAGTCACATCATTCTCTGCTGTTCTGCTCAGAGCTTGAGAGAGGTTAAGGGCAGGGGAGGAGGCCTCTGTACATGGCGCTTCTTCTCCTGCCCTTAAGCTGAACCCCTGGCTAGCCGGGCAGCACCTCCATTTCAGAAGTAAATTACTCTTCTACTTTTTCCTCAGGTTGGTTCAAAGGGGCCAGATGGAGGCCAGACCAAGTCCTGTCAGAATGATACTTTTCTTTCTGCTGCTGCTTCTCCTCCTCCCAGAGACCTCCCATGGGAAGCTGCAGGCCAAATGCCCGTGGAGCTGGCACAGGGATGAGCAGCAGCCATGGAATTTTTACTGGCCAGGAGACTTTGTCTTCAGTGCCAGCATCTCTGCAGCAGAAGGCGAATTTAGACTACACTCTTTCAATAAACCTGCCTCTAATGAAAAAATTGCGTAAGTCATTGGCCTGCCTGAACCGATACAACAAAATGCCACGAGCAAAGCCTGAGCAATTTCTCCCAGCTAGCTTCTCCCTCATGAACGCCAAGCCAGCAGACTCAGGGAGCTGAGCCCAGGGGGGAGTCGAGGGTAATGGGTGGGCCCTGGACCCAGAAAGGGTCCTTCCTTGCCTTTGCACTCCTCTGCCTTCCCATACCCATCTGTGTGAATGGCTGCCCTTGCTGGGATGCTGCCTAGGATGTTCTCCTTCACTGCAGGCGTCTTGTCATGTGGAATGGATCTGGACACAGACCAGAAATTGGCCTGCCTTGTTCAGGGAATCCATGAGCTGTTCGGTCATTCGTTTGGGCTGGTACCAGACTGAGGGTGTGGAAGCCTGGGAAAGCAGGATGCAACCTTAAAGAGCAGCCAAATTATTCATGAGCAGGGATGGCAGGGTTTGCTTTCTTTTTTTCAGGAGGACAGCCACATATTACTGGAAGATCCTCTCCTTCTTGTTTGCCATCAAGGAAGTCAACCAGAATCCCAGCCTCTTGCCCAACCTTACCCTGGGCTACAACATGTATGACAGCCTTCAGGATGTTAGACTGACATCCGATGCAGCCATAGATCTGCTGTCGACCTCTCAGGCCCACGTTCCCAACTACAAGTGTGGCAGGCAAAATCATCTGCTGGCCATCCTTGAAGAATCTTACTCGGACAACTCCAGGCAGCTTTCCAACATGCTGGGCATCTTCAAAATCCCACAGGTGGGAGGCTTGGGAGAAGAAATATGAGGTGTCATCCAGAGAAAACAAAAGCTTCTCCAAATCATTTACATGCATGATATCCATTCCAGGACAACAGACCATCCCACTCAATCCCAAGAGTTAAAGCCCCCTCTGCCCCACACCAGTCACCCATCTGGTATTGCTCATGCTGAGTATCAACGAAAAGGTCCCTCTTGCTCATTGTCTGACCATGAAAGAGACTGGCCATGCCAGCAAGGTCACCAGAAAGGTCACATTAGTAATGGCCACATGATAGGGATTAAATGAGTGCAGCTGGGTGGAGCTGGGGTCAGACTAGATGGCCCCCGAGGTTGCTTCTATCTCACTTTCTTTTTATGTTCCTAACTTTCTAATTTAGAGTGAGCCCTTCTCCTGTTCGAATCTGCTGTCACAGCCATCATGCACAGTGCTTTTATGGGAGCAGCTCTTTGCAATGATTAGATGCAGAGAGAACATCATGCATGTTACTTTTGTACACAGTTAGGTTAAGCTGCACTTCTCAAGTCAAATCAAGTGGCTCTAGGCTGATCTTTTACATATTTTGACCTTTTGGCAGAGGCTTTTATCTTCTACTGTTTTATGTCTCTCTTATAGAACCATATATGATTGACTCTCATTGTTTTGTCATTTGGGAAAAGTTGTTGTGTTCATTGGGACCAGATGCTTAGCAAGTAATTCTACACTTCAGGGTCAATCATTTCATGGACATCCAAGGTAGTTTCCTTTCCTTTCCCATGCATCCCAAGTGGAAGGGCAAGGAAGATTGAGAGAACCCAGGAAGGTGTCCACCACATCTGTGTTCAACAAACCCTATGAATTAATTCTTCTCCCATTAATGGGAAGAAGTGCAGGAACATGTATTCCAGGCTGGAAAATCTGGAGATGCTGACGAGTTCAGGCTGCTCCCAGCATCCAAATGTCAGTGTTGTAAACATGTGTAATGGAGCACTCATTTTTCAGAAAATCATAAGCATTGGTTCCTATTAACTCATGTTTCAGAAAGGTTGAGTGGCATATTCTCATGAGTTGAGGAACTTTGATATGGTGCTGAAATGGAGCAATCCATCAGTATCTTCCTTTCTTTCCCAGGTCACTTATGCATTCACTTCTCAGGTTATTAGAGAAAAAAGTCAGTCCCTTTCCTTCTACAGGATGGTCCCTGGAGAAGGCATCCAGTACCCAGGGATTGTCAGCCTGCTGCTGCACTTCAGGTGGATGATGGTTGGTCTCTTTGCACTGGACACTGAGAATGGAGACAAGTTCATGAGAACCTTGCAACCGGAGCTCCTCAGGAATGGCATTTGCGTGATTTTTTCACACAGCATTCCACAACTGAAATTGGGCAACGCAGGAATGAAACTTCAGTCACTGAAGAAGTTGCTAGAAATCGATGCCTTTGTTTATTTTAAAGAGTTCTTTTCCTCGTTCTATGGAATACGGATTGTAGAAAGAGTCATTGAGATGTTTAGGAAGCCTGTTAATGGGAAAGTCTGGATCACCACAACTTTGTATGATTTTACCTTAGCTTTAGTTTATACAGGTTTTGATTTCCAGCATGTCTGTGCATATTTTTCCTTCATTCCCCAAACTAGTAAAAGGACCAGCTATGATAGTTTTGAAGATTTGTATACTGCTATGAAGGAATATGTGAAGACAGCATTCAAGTGTTCATATTCAACGCATGTGCTGTCAGTGAAAGAGTGGAGAAGATGCAGAGAGAAAGAGAAACTGGAGGACCTGCCCCAACTGGTCAAGGAGCAAACACAATCTCTGGACAGTTTCTTCTCTTACACAGCAGTCCAGGCTGTGGCCCGTGCTGTGGATGCAGCTGTTTCCTCAAGAACCAAGAGGAAGTATGTGGAACATGGAGGCAGGCTAGGTGTGCACTGGCTTCATCCATGGCAGGTATTCCCTCCCCTTCTTTGGAATTGAATTCAGAGTGTGAGACACTAAGATGGGATTTTCCAAATTAAGGAGCAGCTGTAACACTCTCTGTTCTGGTTCCTCTTTTGGTCTCTTCCACTGCAACAAGCACAAGCTCCCACCTACATTTTTGTATCATCTGCAAATTTTATCAGCAGACTGGTCACCCCCACTTCCAGGTCATTGATGAAAGATTGAAGAGGAACAGTCCAAGGACAGAGCCCTGAGGGACCCCACTCATCACCAGTTGCGATTCCTATGATTCCCCACTAATAGGTACCTTCTGCTTTCAGTCTGTCAGCCATGCCTCACTGCATCGGGCAGTGCTTTGATCTATCACCAAACTCTTCAGTTTCTCAACAAGGATATCATATGGCATGTGGTCAAAGGCCTTACTGAAATCCAAGTAATCCACACCCCAAACAACCCCTCCATTTAGCCACATCTAAACCTTGTCATAGAATTCAACAAGGTTCATCTGGCAGGACCTATTTTTGCAGAAAATGTGTTGCCTAGCCATCAAATTCTATCTATCTCGATCTCTCACTATTATGAGCCTTTCCATTGCCTTTCCTAGAATGGATGTAAGGCTAACTGATGCAAAATTCCCCATGTCCCCTCTAATACCCTTTTTGAAAATTGGGACCACGAATGCCACCCAGCGTTCCTATTGTAAACCAGTTGATATTTAGACACATTGAAAGAAACCTGTATGGATTAGTATTTAGAAATCCTCTCATTAAATCAGATTTTGCTTTTGATTCAGTAAACTCCCTGGTGAACTGTGGGAATACTGCAGATATCATATATCTGGTCTTCAGCAAAGCTTTGGACCAAGTGCCCCATGTTATCGCAATTAGCAAACTAGCTCCAAACAGGTGGGATAGAATAACTCTCAGCTGGATGCACACTTAGCTATAGAATTGTACTCAAGTTTGCTCATCAATGGCCCATTTTCAGACCAAGAAGAAATACATTTTTGGGTACTTCAGGGTTCAGTCTGTGGCCTAGTGCTCCTCAGCATTTGTATTAATGATCTTAATGAGTAATGATCTAATGCTGATCAGAACTACAGATCTTGCAAAAGGGGATAGGCTAGCTAATACCTTGGAAGAAAGAGAGAACAAGAGAAAGAAAGATTTCAAAACATCCCAGTAGAAGAAACAGGAAAGCATTCAGAGGAGGACGACAGCAGGGATGATGTGTGGACTGGAAAAAAGGTATATGAGGAGAGATTGAATGAACTGAGCATGTTTAGCCTGGAGATGAATAGACTGAGGGGAGATAGGACAGAACTCTTCAAGTACTCTCTGCTTAATCATCCCAGAGTGCAGAACGTGGAACAAAAACCTCAAATGACAAGAAGCCCTTTTTGGTCCCTTCCAAATGGCCTCTTCTGGGATTCCTGTGAGACTTCTCAGGAATAAATCCTATGAAGTACAATAAAATAAACTCCCAGGACCATCTGTGAAGGACTGCAGGCTCTGGAGCAGAACTGTCCATTTGCGGCCTCTAAGGATTTCTGATATGTTGCACTCAGAGAAGATGCACTTCCTTTCCCTTCAGTGATGATGCTTCTATTCTCTTTTCCCTAAATTCCTAAGGCAGACCATGGGCATCCAGCAATTAAATAAAAAACATGTCCATAAAAGAGCCATAACCAGCAACATTAACTGGAACCAGCACTTAGCAAAAACTGGACCATGGAATGTGTCTTTTCAAATGCTTGTTCTTTCTCTGTTCTTCCAGCTCCACTCTTTCCTGAGAAACCCCCAGTTTCACAATCATTCTATAGATGGAGTGTATTTCGATCAGAATGGAGACCTGGCCATGAACTTGGACCTTGTGAATTGGGTGAGGTTTCCCAACAAGACTGCTGTAAGAGTGAAAGTTGGGAGTCTAGAAAGACAGGGCTTGCCTAGCCCCAAATTCACCATCCACCAAGATCCCATTGTGTGGCCCCGATGGCAAGATCAGGTGAAGAAAACTATCTCCTTCATTTCCTTATCTCCATGTCCCATCCCTCCTCTAGCATTCTGGGTAATGGATGTACAGGAATAAATTTATTAATTAAATAGCACACTAATTAAAAAGAGTAGTAAATAAGTGTGATGCATTTCACTTAGAGGGAATGTCCCGCTGCTTGAGTTTCACAGAGGGGAGTTCACATATGGAATCCACTGATACATTGGAGGAACTCTTCATCTGTCCTTTCTACCTCCAACTCCTCAGTCCACATCCTGAACCCTCCTCCCTTGATGCTCCTTCTCTCTCGCCCAGCCCCTGCCCCAGGCCAGGTGTGTGGAGAGCTGCTGCCCAGGATTCTTCAAGGTGGCTCAAGAAGGAAAGCCTGTTTGCTGCTATGACTGTGCTCCATGCCCTGAAGGGACCATCTCCAATCAAGAAGGTGGGAGAATGTAGAGAACAAGGCACTGCCTGGGAGGAAGAAAATGATCCAAACATGATATTGGATGGTTTGCAGCGTGGTCTGCAACCCTGAAAAGAATTTAGGTTTGCTGAGCTTTGTCTCAAGTGTTAGAGCAGATACTCTTCTTCCTTGCGGTGGTGTTAGTCACTCCACCCCTCCAGTCCTGGAAGCATTGAATGGGCCACCTCCTGTTTGTTGTTCTGTGCTTCCCAGAATTCCTCATTTCATCATTGCTTCAGCAGCCATGTTCTCCTTGGCCTTCTGTCTATTGTCAGCATGTCTTCTGTTTGCTACCTCTTTTGGCTATGCATCCCGTGCCCACAACTGCCCCTGCATCCCTCCTTGTCTTTTCCATCACTCCAAAAAATTTGCCTTCCACTTTGTTCATGCTCTTTTGTCAGTACACATTCTATCTCCCTCCATAGTTCCCCTCATGACATCTTGGCACGTGAAGCCAAACATATTGTGCAGTTTTTCCCCTCCCCTTAATGGAACCAAGTGTGCAGTGTTTAGCTCCCACAAGGAGATGCGGGTGGCTTTCAGAGAAGGAATATTCCTGAGCATGAGGAGCTTTTGAAGCGTCTGAGCTGAAGAGCTGAAAGAGGACTTCTCCTCTTGCTGGCATTGCACAGCTTGCCTTCAGGGAGGATGCTGAGTAGGCTGGGTCGGTTCAAAGGATTAAGCAAACAATGCTTCCAGTGATGTTTGGGGTATGGGGGATTCGCCTATTAATTTGACAAATGGGAAGGAGGACATATGGGTTGGATCTGCAGATGTGCATTTTGGGATTCAGCATATTCAGCAGATTCATATTGTTGTGAGCCACCCCGAGGCTTTGTTGCAACGAGGACGGCATAGAAATGTTTTAAATAAATAAATAAAGAACTTCTGAAAAGGGCAGGAGAATGATATGCTTGCTTGGAGCCCAAGATAACTGGAGAGTTCCATGTTATTCTATATTTTTCTAACAGTAAAAAGCAAGGCATAAAAGGTATTAAAATGAAGGTGCCTTCATGTATACTGAATATTATTTATTTATTTATTTAAAACATTTCTATACCGCCCCATTTGCCAAAGCCTATGGGTGCCACATGATATGCTTCCTGCATTTCTGTTTCAAGTTTCTTTATATCCAGCCATGTTCTTTCAAGAAACTCCAGGTGGTTTGTGTAGCACTCCTCCCACTCCTCCCAGTGCTATTCTAATAGAAACCTTTCAGGTGCACAGTCAGGTGGTTCCTGCAATTCCCCTCCTCTTCTCAATGTTACCCTCACAAGAGCTTCTGTGTAATGTGAAAACCATGATGGACAAATGAGCAGTCAGAGAGGAATTGCACAAATCCAGTTACATTCTACACATTTAGCAACATTATTAGGCTTTTGCTAAATAATTTCAACCTGGATTCTGATGCTGGTTGATGTTGCCCTCTATGTGGGTTTGTGGTGCGTCAATGGATGGTCCAGGGATACACACCACCACATTGCACAACCTTTCTGCACTTCCAGGTATAGATGGGTGCCCCACATTGATCCTGGGATGTTCACCTCACTCCATTAAGATGCACAAGGAATGGCATTCCTGACAGGGTCCGTCATTTTCTGGTGCCTAAACTCATTCAAGATTGCAAGAATACTATCTTTGTTCCTTTTGCAAAGTGCCTTGGAGTTATAGGCTGCCTTGTTGATTTAACTGGGAACTTTGCAGAATGAAGGGGCCAACCTTGTCCCTGCCCAGCAGAAAAGCACTCTATATTACCCCACATCAGATTGAGGGATGTCAGTTTACTGTTTCTCCTGCTTTCAACAGATGCAGAGCATTGCTTGAAGTGTCCAGAAGATCAGCATCCAAATACGGCCCGGGATCAGTGCATCCCCAAGGTTATCACCTTCCTCTCCTATGAGGAATATTTGGGGATCGTCCTCACTGGCATGGCCCTACTCTTCTCCATTGCCACAGGAAGCATTTTGGGAATCTTCAGGAAATACCAAGAAACCCCAGTAGTCAAGGCCAACAACCGAGACCTCTCCTACATTCTGCTTGTCTCCCTCTTGCTCTGCTTTACATGCTCTTTCCTCTTCATTGGCCAGCCAAGACGCATCACCTGCCTCCTCCGACAAACAGCCTTCAGCATTGTCTTCTCAGTGGCCACCTCTTCCCTCCTGGCCAAAACTGTCACTGTGGTATTGGCCTTCCTGGCCACCAAGCCAGGCAACAGGGCAAGGAACTGGTTGGGGAGGAGTCTGGCCAACTCCATAGTCATCTCCTGTTCCAGCATTCAAGTAGTCCTCTCCACCATCTGGCTGGAGACCTCTCCACCCTTCCCAGACTCTGACATGCACTCCCAGCCTGGGCAGATCATCCTGCAATGCAATGAAGGCTCTGTGGCCATGTTCTACTCTGTCCTTGGCTACATGGGTTTCCTGGCTGCCGTCTGCTTCACGGTGGCCTTCCTGGCCAGGAAGCTGCCCGGGGCCTTCAACGAGGCCAAGCTGATCACCTTTAGCATGCTGGTCTTCTGCAGCGTCTGGGTGTCCTTTGTGCCCACCTACCTGAGCACCAGGGGAAAGTACATGGTGGCCGTGCAGGTCTTCTCCATCTTGGTCTCCAGTGCTGGGCTGCTGGGCTGCATCTTCCTCCCCAAGTGCTACATTATCCTACTGAGGCCTGACCTGAATTCCAAGGAGTATCTCACGATGAAAAACAAAGCCTAAGTTCTCTTTGTATTGTTCATCACGTGCTCAAGAATCTGAATTTTGTCAACAGCCCAGAGATTCACTTTGGGTATATGGACAGTATGGAAATGGACCAAATGGGGGGGGGGGGATCTTTTGCATATTTTGTACTTGGGAAAAATAAAAGGTCCATTTCATATACATGGAAGAAACATGTGCTTTTTTGTGTTTGTTGTTTTCTATTAAGAGGTTCTTTTTGCAGTCTTTGAGATTTTCATGCAATTTTTTGAAGTGTGAGGATAAAAATTCTTGTTGATCAGAACTTGTCAGGGTTACTAAAATGCAGCTTCATAGCTTTTAAAAATTTCAAGTCACCATTCTCCCAGGAGTTTTTCCAGCATGTTTTCCAGGGTGGCATTCTTGTGGGGGTGTGAGGGTTCCTCGATGAAGTTTTGTTCAGCATTCTGGATCCTTTCCCTTCCCAGCCTGCTCAGGGCTGATTACCATGGAGGTGCTTGCACACATGCTTGGCTGCAAACCTGAACCGCCACAGGCAACCTGCCAGAGCTGCTGGGTGGTCCCTAGGACTGCTATTGAAAGCAAGAAAAAAAAGATCAGGAGGAGGGAATGTCTTGCTTGAAATGAGGAAGGACTGAAGAACTACTTTCCCAGCCCTGAGAGTTCAGAGTCAGCAGGGACACTGCCCCAGGGGTTGATTTCACCTCTTTTTAGAGCAGCAATCAAGCAGAACTTGTCCTGAAATAGCAACCCTGGCCTTGCCTTGGGCTCAGACTCCTTCTGCAGAGCAGCCACATGGTTGGGAACTGCTGGGGAAGGCCGCTTCACCTCCTGCCCAGCACTTCCTAGGCCATGTGGGAGGCAACTGGCTCTCTGACCCCCTGAATGTTTACAGGCCAGCAGTTTTTGTTCTCAGGGGGGGTCAACCTGCCCTCTCACAGCCTGGATGGAAGGAACTATGTCAGTCCCAAAATTGATTTTGAGGGAGAAAAAGGAGCAAGTCAGAGAAGCAGAGGAGAGAGGAAGTTGGGGCTGGGCATTTTGTGTTCATGCTGCATATATTTCCCTGCCTTTTCCCCTCTTGCCAAAGACCCAAGTGTAACTGAGACCTCCCAGGGCTTCCATTTGGCACTCCACCCACCAGGCCACACTGCCTCTCAGAAGATGCTCCAGTCCCCTTCAGGCCTTCCCTGACGCAGTTCAATTCTTCAGCTCGGGGGACTCCTGTTTGGTCCCTTTTTTCCTCCCTGCAAGTTGTAGGTTGCCTTTGAAGTGCAAAAGAGGGAAGGGGTGCATTTGCTTCCTTGCTGGGGAGAGGATCTGACTCCCTCCCATTCTTTGCATGGTCAGCCAACTAGGCAACTTCCACCTATATCTTCCCTGTTCCATCAATCCAGGGCCTGCCTCTGGATTCGGCACACCACTCCCAAGCTGGGGGAACAGAGCAGTGTATTAAAGGGATGAAACTAGGGGTGGGGAGCTCTGAAGCATCCAGGCAGAAAGGACAAAACAGGGCAAAATAGAGGAAGGGGCAGGGAAGGGGAAATTGGGCAGCAGCAGTGTTCAGCAGGCAGCCAGCTGAGAACCCTCAGCTCCCCAGGCCACTTGACCCACTCAGCCAGGAAGCAAGAAACCCAAATTCCAGTCTCAGCTCTACAGCCAGAGGATTGACCTTCCAAAGGCTCAGGATGTGAAGGTAGCACAGCAAACTTCAGCAGGGAGCAACAGCAACCAAGCAGAACCTCACAGCAGAAGAGCAAAGAGCCTCCCTCCCTCCCTCCTGGCTTGATCTGCCCCAGGCAGGGTCCACCAACCTTAGGGACATTCCTTTGCTCCAGGTGCCCAGCATCAGGAGGCCATGGCTGCTTCTGCTGGCATCTCTGAGGCTGTAAGTTTGGACAGTTTAGAGGAGGCAACTCACACGGCCTTGGGCCAGGTTCCTGCTAGGCTGTCCCCTGGATCTACAGCATTTTCATGGGTGCAAAATCCACCCTGTCCTTTCTCTCTGGAGCCCCCAAGACACCTCACCTTACAGGCAATTGCAGATTTGTTTCTAATGCCCTTGATGATAAAACTCATTTCTCTTCCATCTGCTTATGGTCCCAATCTCTGGGGTCTGCACAACTGCACCAATATATTAAATGTAATATATTGTGTTACATTAATGCAAAGTAATGGATTAGATAATTGTAAGCCGCCCCGAGGCTTCGGCGAATGGGGCGGCATAAAAATGTTTTAATAAATAAATAAATAAATAATGTCACATTATATTCCATTTCTGATATGACCAGAATCCAAAAAGGGCACAATCTCAGTTTATAAATTATATGGAATTATGTATGTATTTTTACAAGCCTGGGAGTAGTCCAGAGAGACTCTCTAGGTCAGGGGTCCTCAAAATTTTTCAACAGTGGGACAGTTGAAAGGTGCTGGAGATGGGTGCGGGCCACCAAACTGATGTGGATAGGGGGTGTGGGCTGAAATGGGCCAGGCTGGTCTGGGCCGGGGAGGGGGTGCACAGGCATGCGCTTGCATGGCAAGGCGGGGCGGGCACAAAGATCATTTTCTCTGAGCAAGTCCAAAACAATCTCCTTGCGAGCAAGCCACCGCATGGAGAGACACCAGCTTCCTCGCAGGGAGATCATTTTGGACTTGCTTGGAGAAAATGATCTCCTTGCAAACAAGCCTCCTTATGGCAAGGCACTGGCTTGCTCGCAAAGCCAGTTTTCTCTTAGCGAGTCCAAAACGATCTCCTTGTGAGCAAGCCACCACCTCACGAAGCATGCGCAAATGCGTGCGCAAGCAGCGAGTCCAAAACCTCTATTGGTGGGCCAGATAAATGGGCATGGCCAGCCGAATCCAGCCCCCAAGCCATAGTTTGGGGACCCATGCTCTAGGTGGAGAGCAAGAGCAAAATCACCACTAGGTGGCAGTTCCAAACACCATGGCTTTGGGACAGTTTTCATTCTCCTCGCTGAGAATATGGCCCTTCCCTCTAGAGATGGTGCTGGTTTCCAGTTACCACCCAGCAATGTGGGATGGAGCCTTACTCAGCACAGATGCTTCAGCAACACAAACTCTGTGTCCCATCTGGGGAACAGACCTCCCTGGATGTTGGTTGCCCACTCGGCCCCAGCAGCTATGAAGCTCTGAGGCTTTTCATTGCTGAATCAGGCATCTCTGCAGTGCTTGGCCCACACAGCCCCTGTTTACTGGCATTCTGGAGCTGGAGTGGAGCTGGAAAAGCTTTACTGCAACAGGCGAATGGCAAGGTGTCCCGTTATTCCCCAGAGATGGGAACACAGAGTTGCCCTCTCTGTTGAACTGTTAAAAAGGAGCAACACAAGGCAAACATGCCAACATGATAAGTCTCAGGATCCAGCAAGTGGTCAAATCATACCCATGGAGCAAGCCACATAAAACCCAGGATCCAAGATTGAATGGATGAGTCTTGCAGTGCTGCCAAATTATAAATGACAAACAGAACATGAAAAGCAAGTTGCAACCACTGAAAAATAATAGATCTGCACTTTGTTCCTGACACCTTCCCTCAATATGTCACAGATTTTTTTTTTTTTTTCAAATTAGTTTTAGCAGCAGTTGTATTATTTACTACATTTCCATGCCACCTGGATCTGCAGTTCTCTGGGTGGTTCATAATTGGATATAAAAACAAAACAAGCAAACTCTCAAAAGCGGCATTTAAACAATTGACAATCAATTAAAACAGCTCTCTGTTAAAAATACAATGGTATAATAATATCAGCGAGAGCCAGTGTGGTGTAGTGGTTAAGAGTGTGGGACTGGGACTCAGAGGATCTGGGTTCGAGTCCCCGCTCAGCCATGGAGCCAACTGGGTGACTTTGGGCCAGTCACAGACTCTCAGCCCAACCCATCTCACAGGGTTGTTGCTGTGGGGATAAGATGGAGGAGGAGAATGATGTAAGCTGCCTTGAGCCCTTTGTAGGAAAAAAATGAAAAATAAATAAATAAAATATCATTATACATAATAAAACACAATGCAGTTAAACCAATAAAATTGCTTATCAGATGAAATTTGCCTCCCCCACAATCCACACCACCCCCATAAATCCACATTGGTGACCCTAGTTCAAAAACTAATGAAACCATTCAAAGGGACCAGAGTCTCAGCTTTGTAAAAGTGTGTGTAAACCTGGTTAGTAGCCAAGAGACTCCTGGAGGAAACATCCCAGCAGCACATGAGGGAACAGGAGGGCCTCACACTCTTGCTGCACCTCTGCCTCATCCACACTTGGATCTCCGCAGGGGCTGCCTGCCTGCTTTTCAGAGGGGCTGCCAAATCCTTCAAGGTGCCTACTTCTCCCCAGCAGCCTCAAACTGGCTGCCAATGGCTCATGGTCCCACTTTTGCACATCACGGCCGCCAAACCTGTGACTCCAGCCCAGGGCTTTCTCCATGCATGTCTCAATATGCCGTGAAATGCAAAACCTTCACAATGGGTACAGGGTTGCCCACCAGGTCCATGAGTGCTCACTAAGGCTATTCTGTTGAATTTTCATGATAGAGTACTTCTACCAGTATTCTCACCATCACTATCAAAATTATCCATAATATCACATTGCACTAATATCATGCACAGTGCCCTTCTCCATGCATGAGGAAAGCAAGCAGTTTGCAGTCTTCTCCTCTCCATGCTTTTCCTGACAACAACAACCCTTCAGGTCGGTTAGAGTGTGAGTGACAGGCCAAAAGTAACGGAAATATCTCCTAGGATGAGTGGTGATTTAGGCCTGGATCTCACAGGCCCCACCCCACTTATTGCACACAGGCTCCAATGGATGGATTCACACCCAAAATCCCTCTACTTCATCTTGTCAACCAAGACTGGTTTTGGTTCAGCTTTTTGACATGCCTTTCCTAAAACAGGCTTCATCTCCTGGATACATTGGCAGGAAACATGCAGGCCTAGGATATACAGCACAAGGAAAAGATGACACCAGAAACGGGCAGTGGGCACAGCCAGCAGGAAAGGAGAACATTTCCCAAGGGAAATGGGAGAGGAGAGGAGAAGACAGAGAGAAAGTGCCTTTCCTCCCAGTCATTCTGAGATTGCTGGGATGGGTATGGCAGGACCATTCCTCCAGCAGGGACTTTTCCGCTTGCTGCCCTTCTTGGCAAGCTCTGCTGGAGCAACTTTTTGACAGAATCACAGCCTGCCCCATCCCTGGAGCTCAAGCTGGACACTGAGTGGACAATTATTCTGCCAGGTGATGATTGCAGTCCTCTGAGCTAGAAATGCCCTGAACATGATCTCCAGGTCCCTGCTGAGCCCAAGTAAAATTGGCATGGACAAAGCAAAGCAGAGTTGTAGCAGGGCCAAGTTCTGTCTTTAATAAGGCAATATTGCAGGGGAGGGAGGGGAATAGCAAGTCCTGAGGCCAATTTCAGAGCACATGATCAAAGGAGTCCCTTGACCCTGCTTGCTTGAAGTGGTCGCATCAGTGAGTTCCCAGAGAATGCCTATATTGTGCATAGGGCTGAGGAAAGTGCTCAAGCTGCAGAGGTGCTCCAGCCATGTGGCTGAATAATTATGAAAATCATACTGCATTACTGGCCTTCTTGCTGAACCTCATGGGGCTCACTCCCCAGGGCCATCATGAATGCCTGATGCAAACATGAGATTGCAGAGGTGTATCTTGAATTCAGGCAGAAAAAGGAAGACACCTCATTCCCTGCTGTCACGCTCAGAGCTCGGGAGAGGTTGAGGGCAGAGGAGGAGCTCTCTGTGCAGGGCGCTTCTTCTTCTTCCCTTCAGTAGAAGGCTTGGCTGGCTGGGCACCACATCCAGTTTGGAAGGAGGCCTTCTTCTAACTGTTCCTCTACTTGGCTGAGAGGGAAAGGATGGGGGCCATTAAGCACCAACAGAATGGCCCTCTTCCTCCTCCTCCTGCTGCTCCTCCAAGAGGCCTGCTGTGGGATGCTGCAGGCCAAATGCCCCTGGAGCTGGCACAGGTATGAACAGCATCCACAGAATTATTTCCAGAAAGGAGACTTCGTCTTCAGTGCTAGCATCTTTGCAGCAGAAGGCAATTTCAGACCACACAGTTTCAATAAACCCACCTCTAATGAAAAGATTGTGTAAATCATTGACCTGCTTGACACAATACCACAAAGGAGTAAGGGGAGCCGGCAGTGCAGCTTGCAGAAAAATTTCTTCCAGCCATCTTCTCCCTCATGAATGCTGAGCCAGCAAACTCACAGGCAGAAAAGTCCAGGGAGAGTCCAGGGCAATGGGAGCAAAGGTGTGCCATGTTTATTGCCCCTGCACTCCTCTGCCTTGCCTTTCCCCTTTGGTTTGTAGCTGCACTTCCTGGACAGGAGTCTTGCGATAGGGATCGAATCTGCACTCGGACTGGATATAGGTTAGTCCCTCCAGTGGAATCCAACCAGGAATTCTATAGGAATTGGCAATTGGTCTCCTTCTTTGGGTTTGAACCAGGCTGAGAGTGTGGAAGCCTGAGATACAGAAAGTAATTTCCAAGGGCAGTTGAAGGATTCATGTACAAGGATGGCAGGGTGACCCACTTGTTTCCTTTTTTCAGGCTGGGAGACACACAATACTGGAAAATCCTCTCCTTCCTGTTTGCCATTCAGGAGGTCAACCAGAATCCCAGCCTCTTGCCCAACATCACCCTGGGCTACAGCATCTATGACAGCCTTCATGATGCTAGACTGACATCCAATGCAGCCATAGACCTGCTATCCACCACTCAGGCCCATGTCCCCAACCACAAGTGTGGCTGGTGAGACCATCTGCTGGCCATCCTTGAAGCATCTGACTCCAACAACTCCATGCAGCTTTCCATCATGCTGGGCATCTTCAAAATCCCACAGATGTGAGGCTTGGGAGGAGCAGTATGAGGTGCCATTTAGAGAAAGCAAAACATTCCCCCAAAATTTGGTGGGCATGATATCCCTTCCTGGACAAGAGATCATCCTACTCAAACCCGAGCTGGAAAGGGTTCAAGCCCCCTCTTCCCCACACCAGGCACCCGTCTGGCATTGTTGGAGTTGAGGATTAACATAAAGGTCCCTCTTGTTTGTTGTCTGATCTTGAGAAATAGAGGCCAAATCAGCAAGTAATATTATAACACAGACCCTTTATTGTAGGTACAAATGCACAATAAAGAATGAGGGCATCTCCAGTCGAAACCAGTGGCCACAGCCATCGTGAACAGGGCTTTTATATGTTCAGCTTTTTCCGTGATTAGATGTAGAGACTACATCATAGAACCAACTTTTGCACATCATTATCTTATTGATAAGATAACTTTTGCAATCATTATCATTGCACATCATTATCTTATTTTCTTGCCTCAAAATAAGTTTCTCCAGGTTGATCTTTTACACATTTTTTCCACCTTGGCCAAGGTTTATATTATTGATTTTCCTATTCCTCTCTGATAGAAACCTGAACAATTGAACATTTCTTTTTGGTCATCAGGAAACATTTGTATTCTTCGTTAGGACCAGATGTAGAGCAAATAATTCAGCACTTCAGGTCAATCATATAATGGACACCAAGGTAGTTTGCTTTTCTTTCCTGGTCAACGTATACAGAAGGGCAAGAAGTATTCTGGGAACCCAGGAAGGCGTCCATGGCATCTGTGTTCAATGAACCCTACAAACCAGTTCTGCCATTTCTGGAATGAAGTCATGGGAAATGTATTCCAGGATGGAAAATCTGGAGATAAAAAAGAGTTCAGGCTACTCCCAGCTTCCATATGTCAGTGTTTACAATTTATGGTGCTAAAACACTTACTTTTTATATAATAAGTAGCATTACATGGTTTTGAATTATGTTTCAAAAAATTTAATGGTTATATGGTTTATTCTCATGGGTTGAGGAACTTTGATTTGGTGCTGAAATAAAGAAATTGATAAGTCTCTTCCTTTCTTTCCCAGGTCACATATGCTTTCACTTCTCAGGTTAGGAGAGAAAAAGGTCAGTCCCCTTCCTTCTACAGGATGCTCCCTGAAGAAGGAATCCAGTACTCAGGGATTGTCAGGCTGCTGCTGCATTTCAGGTGGAGGATGGTGGGTCTCTTTTCACTGGACACTGAGAATGGAGACAAGTTCATGAGAACCTTGAAACTGGAGATCCTCAGGAATGGCATTTGTGTGATTTTTTCACACAGCATCTCACAACTGAAATCAGGCAATTCAGAAGTCCAGGTGCAGTCACTGGAGGAGTTGGTAGAAATCAATGTCTTTGTTTGCTTTGCAGAGATCTATTTCTTGTTCTATATAATAGAATTTTTGCAAAGGGTATTGAAATGCTTATGAAACCTGTGAATGGGAAAGTCTGGATCACCACAACTTTGTCTGACTTTATCTTGGATTTAACTTATACAGATAGTATATCACAGCATGTCAATGCATATTTTCCTTCATTCCTCAAACAAGTAAAAGGATCAACTATGATGGTTTTCAAGATTTCTATATCTTAATGGAGGAATTTATGAACAGATCAATTAAGTGTTCCCACTCCCAGCATGTGCTGTCAGTGAGAGAGTGGACAAGATGCAGAGAGGAGGAGAAACAAGAGGGCCTACCCCAATTGGACAAGGAGCAAACACTGTCTCTGGGCAGCTTCTTCTCCTACAATACAGTCCAGGCTGTGGCCCATGCCGTAGATGCAGCTGTTTCCACCAGATCCAAGTGGAAGTACATGGAATGTGAAGGCAGGCTGGATGTGCACCAGCTTCATCCACGGCAGGTATTCCTTCCCATTCTTGGGTATTGAATTTTATTGTGAGAAATAGAGAGCAGCTTTTCAAAATGAAAGGGCAGCAGAAGCAGTCTCTGTTCCTGTTATTGTCCCTCTGCTGGCTTCCTGGACTGAGTCCATCTGGTTGTGTCTCATACAGTTGCTTCAAGTCATCCTGAAATAGAAACTGGAAAGACTGTGAGAACTGTCCTTGGGCTGATCCTGTTTCATATTTTCAGCAATGACATGGAAGAAATGGCGAACCGTCTGCTGATCAAATTCACAGACAAAACTAAAACTGGGGCAGTGGCCAAAACTGAGGAGCAGGCACTCCAGATCCAAAAGGATCTGGACAGACCATGGAAGTGGGCAGGAGACAACAAGATGACATTCAATGTGGATAAGTGCAAGGTCTCGCATTTGGGGATAGGAATAGCTGTCATAAGTACAGGTTAAGGGACAAGTGGCTGGAGAGCTGCACCTGTGAAAGGGACCTCAGGGTGCTGGTTGACTGCAGGATAAACATGAGTCAGCAGTGTGATGCAGTGGTCAAGAGGGCGAACGCCACCCTTGGTTGCGTAGCCAGTAGTGTGGCTTCTAGATCAAGAGAGGTATTACTACCACTCTATACGACTCTGATGCGCCTGCAACTGGAGTATCGTACTCAGTTTTGTGCCTCTCATTACAGGAAGGATATATCCAGGTTGGAGTCAGTGCAGTGTAGGGCCACAAGATTGGCAGCTGGTTTGCAGGAGATGCCATATGGGATGAGACTGAGGGAACTGGGTCTCTTCAGCCTGGAGAAGAGGAGACTCAGAGGGGATCTGTTGGTGACATACAGGTATGTGAGGGGATGTCACACGCAGGTGGGTGGAGCCCTGTTCTCCCCTGCAGAGGTGGGCAGGGCATGCTCCAACAGAGCAAAGCTCAGGGAACCAAGGTTCCATTTAGACACCAGGAAGCGCTTCCTGACAGTCAGGACCCCGAGGATATGGAATGGGCTTCTATGGGAGGTGGTTGAGATCCCATTGGTGAAGGTATTCAAGGATAGATTGGACATGCACATGGTGGGCATGTCGTGAGCAGAGCTGGCTGGAGCCACGGGTCAGACTAAATGGCCCAGGAGGCCTCTTCTGACTCGCTCTATTTCTATGTTTCTATGTTCATTCTCAGATTCTTTCACCTGCAAATAATCAGGCTTGCTGCTTTGCATGGGTTTAGAACACAAGGCAATCCATGTTTCACATGGTATGCCTGGTTGAACACAATCAAAATTAGTTTTGTCTGCATTCCTGATCCTTGGATACATTATTATTATTATTATTATTATTATTATTATTATTATTATTAAACATTTCTATGCCGCCCCTTGCCAAAACCTCGGGGCGGCTTACAACATGATAAAATACATTGAAATACAATAGTACATAATAAATTACCATTAAATATAAAAATACAAAAAATACATTGATTTACAAATATAAAATTAAAATTATCAGTATAAAATAAAAATATAGGAGGAGAAAGAGAAGGAAGAAGAAGTTGCCCTGGCCAGATCATATGTTTTAACAATTGAAATGATGTTTAAATAAAAAGGTCTTTACCTGGTGCCGAAAAACCAGTAACGACGGTGCCAGGCGGACCTCTTTGGGGAGTGAATTCCATAGGTTGGGCGCTACCGCAGATAAAGCCCTCTGCACGTTCATAGCTGAGAAGAGCAGAGAATGGTGCCCCACCTGGTCTGGGACTTCCTACACAATCAAGTAAGGTTCCTGTGAGCAAGCTGACCTGAAGAGTTAGCAGGAGTGTGGCAGTGGAGTTGTAGTGTTAGAGGAGAGGAAGACAGAGGAAAGGGGGCTACACTGGTGTTCTCTGCAGCCATCTTGGAAGAACAAGTAAGAGTGGTGCAGTGGAGAATCTGTACCCTCAAGGCAATGAAAAGATGGTGAGTTTTGATGTTGATGTTGAGAGAGCAGCTGCAACTTTATGTGTAGTACAGGAGCCAGAAGAGTGACAAGGAGTGGAGGATGAAAAAGAGAATCTTGAGCAAGGGAAGATGAGGAGGGAAGTCCATGGAATAGTGGGGTAGTCAGGAGCAAAGGAACCAGATGATGCTTTGCAATATTGAAAGCAGCTGAACCAGGCGACCACTTTCAGCGCCTCAAAAGTCAGACTCCAAGGCTGCATTTAACCAAAGGAGAAGACCTAGTAGACAAAGTGTCATCTATAGAAACTCTGGAGGAAAGCACTCATGCTAAACTTTAATTCCTACAGATGGCAAATTCAAGTGCAGTCAAACTAACAACCAGAATGTCAGGAAAGCACATTTGATGATGCTCAGAGTAATGCTAAGCCAAGTCCCATAGCAAATGCCTCTAAGGAGGAAAGCAGTCCCTGATGGATGGGAATTTTTAAAAAGGCAATTCTAAAGGTAGCATTATATCCTCTTCAATCCAAGAAAAGAAGACAACCAAGAAAGTCTCTTCCGTGAGTTTTCCCCAAAACAGGCTTTGATGATGTTCTGATAATCCAACAAAACGTGACATCTCTAGGAAACAGAAGAAAGGACAAGCTACAAGAGGAGAATGCAAGCAGGAAGCACAGAAGTGAGGGAGTGGAAAATGAGAGGAGTTAGTCAGGGATGCTAAAAGCAACCAAAAGTCCCTGCAGATGGCAAAATGAAAGAGGACAAGAAAGGCAGGAGTTCTCAGCTATTTCTTAGACTCTGTCCTGTCTCAATAAAGGAGTAAGAAACCTCTGCAGGAGGGAAGAATATGCAGAAGAACCATGATGAGAGATCAAATTTGATGGGAAAAGGGTAAATGATCTTCTACTCACGATGAAGGAGTCAGTCTCCCAGGCCTGATGAACTGCATCCAAATGGTAGAAAGGAGCTGACAGAAGATGTCTCACAACCACTGTCTTACTCTTCTTCAGAAGTGCCAGGTGACTGCAGAAGGCCTACTTTTTTCCTCACTTTGAGAAAGGGAAAGCTGGAAGTCTTAGAATGACTGAACAGCCCATCTGACTACAGTGCTTGGGAAAAATCTGGAGCAGCTTGTAAACCTAGTAATCTCAGGACACCTTGCAGTGATGCTGAGAAACCAGTATGGATTTGTCAGGAAGAAATCAAGTTATCTAATCAGATTTCGCTTTTTGATTGGGTACCCTCCCTGGAGGACTGTGGAAATGTTGTGTATATCATCTAACTGGACAAAGCAAAGCTTTGGACAAAGTGCTCCATGAAATTGTGATTCGCAAACTAGCTCCAAGCAAGTTAGATATTACAACTCTCGGATGGAGGCTCCTTTCTCTAGAGAATCGAACCCAAACTGTGCTCACCAATGGCCCCTTCTGAGACCAAGGAGAGGTAACACGTAGGGCTCTTAAGGGTTCAGTACCTGGCCCAGTGCTCTTCAACATTTGCATTGATGATTTGAATGAGGAAGTGCAGGGAATGCTGATCAGACCTGCAGATCTCAAGTTTTCTTTCTAATACCAACGTTACCAACGAGAAAAATTGAATTTATAGGATCTCAGAAGAAGAAACAGGAAAGTATTCAGAGGAGGACCACAAGGATGATGTGTGGACCTGAAACTAAGCCGTATGAAAAGAGATTGAAAGAACTGGGCATGCTTAGCCTGGAGATGAAAGGACTAAAGGGATATAGGACAGCACTCTTCAAAGACTCGATGGGTTGTTAGAAAGAGCAAGGCCACAGTCTCTGATTGATCATTCAAGAGTGCAGGATGGGAATTAAGGGCTCAAGTGACAGGAATCACTTCCTGTCCCCTTCCAAATCCCCTGTTGTAGGTTTCCTGTGAGACTCCTCAGAAAGAAATTGTAGGCTCTGGAGCGAAAATGTCAATGTACTGCTCCTGAGGAGTCCTGGAACATTGCCTTCAGAGAAGCTGTCCTCACTTTTCCTTCAGTGACAATGCTTGTAGTCAATGAGCCTCAGGATCCTCATTAGATGATAGGCATGCAAGAATGAAATCAGAATCTTGTTGATAATAAGTGTCATACTCAGCTGTATTAAACTGTAACCCACTCTTAGCAAAAACAGGGTTGTCAAAAAAAATTCTTTCTCTTTTCTCTCTTTTCTTCCAGCTCCACCCTTTCCTGAAAGATCCCCAGTTTCACAACAATTCTATTGATGGGGTGTACTTAGATGAGAATGGAGACTTGGCAGTCAACCTGGACCTTGTGAATTGGGTGATGTTTCCCAACAGGACTGTTGTGAGAGTGAAAGTTGGGAGTCTAGAAAGGCAGGGCTTGCCTGGCCCCAAAGTTGCCATTCACCAAGATCCCATTGTGTGGCCCAGATGGCAAAATCAGGTGAAGAAAACCATCTCCATTTTTTAGATTTTCCATCCTTGCTCAAACATTCTGGTTAGTGGGATGCACACAAATTTAATATGTTAATAAAAAGCATGAGATGTTAAAGGTTGGTAAAGAAAGATGAAGCATTTCACTTGAAGGGAATGCCCAGCTTCACAGGTTAGGGTTCATTTATGGAACCTGCTGAAAACCTGTACCTCCTCTCCACCGTCTCAAACCTATCTCCCCTGTCCACAACTTCCTCAGCCCCTACTCTCCTCCCTTGATGCTCCTTCTCTCTCATTCAGCCTCTGCCCCAGGCCAGGTGTGTGGAGAGCTGCCACTCAGGATTCTTCAAGGTGGCTTGGGAAGGACAGCCCATTTGCTGCTATGACTGCACTCCATGTGCAGAAGGGACCATCTCCACTCAGACCATCTTCCTCTTCTCTCCAACCCTGGACACCACTGAGAAGTAGAGCTAGTTCAGAACTCACAGAACATTCCAAACTACTGTACAAACATGAGATGAATCAGTCAGGAGGTTTTCCTGAGCAGAAGGATCAAAATGTTACACTTGTCATTCAGTTTCAGCCCATTTGGTTCTGATGGTTCTCTTCAGGGCTGTTGAGAAGGTTGATACAATTATTTAGTAGGGAGTGGCAGAAAAGCCAGATCCTTTTTTGGGTTCTTCTCCATCCACACATCATCTTGGACAGTCAAGGGGAAAGGTGACAAAATGACTAGTGCCAAGTAGTCATGATAAGAACAAGAACAATAATGAATATAGTGTACAGAGCAGAGACTAGAAGGGATGTCAGGGTGCTGTTTCTCTTGCTTTTGACAGATGCAGAGCATTGCCTGAAGTGTCCAGAAAACCAGCATCCAAATGGGGCCCGGGATCAGTGCATCCTCAAGGTCATCACCTTCCTGTCTTATGGAGAAAATTTGGGGACCTTCCTCACTTGTGTGGCCCTACTTTTCCCCATTGCCACAGGAAGCATATTGGAAATCTTCAGGAAATTTCAAGAAACCCCAGTAGTCAAGGCCAACAACCGAGATCTCTCCTACATTCTACTTATCTCCCTCCTGCTTTGCTTTGTGTGCTCGTTCCTCTTCATTGGCCAGCCAAGACACATCACCTGCCTGTTCCAACAAGCGGCCTTCAGCATTGTCTTCTCAGTGGCCATCTCTTCCCTACTGGCAAAAGCAGTCATGGTGGTGCTGGCCTTCCTGGCCACCAAGCCATGCAACAGGGCAAGGAACTGGTTGGGGAGGACTTTGGCCAACTCCATTGTCATCTGCTGTTCCAGCATCCAAGTAGTCCTCTCCACCATCTGGCTGGTGACCACTCCTCCCTTCCCTGATTCTGACAAGCACTCCCAGCCTGGGCAGATCATCCTGCAGTGCGATGAAGGCTCTGTGGCCATGTTCTACACTGCCTTGGCTACATGGGCTTCCTGGCTGCCATCTGCTTCACGGTGGCCTTCCTGGCTAGGAAGCTGCCTGGGGCCTTCAACGAGGCCAAGCTGATCACCTTCAGCATGCTGGTCTTCTGCAGCATCTGGGTGTCCTTTGTGCCCACCTACCTGAGCACCAGGGGCAAGTACATGGTGGCCATGCAGGTCTTCTCCATCTTGGCCTCCAGTGCTGGGCTGCTGGACTGCATCTTCCTCCCCATGCGCTACATTATTCTAGTGAGGCCTGACCTGAATAACAAGGAGAATGTCATGATGAAATCAAAGTATTAATTTAGTTTCTATTTTTCACCAAGAGCGCAAGAATCTGAAATTTGTGAACAGCCTGGACATTCATTTTAGGCATATGGACGGTATAGAAATTAAACAAGTGGGAAAAATTGCTTTGCACTGTTTGGTACTTGGAGAAACAGAGAAGCTCCATTTCATACATGGGGGAGCAGCATGCAAGAGTTTTTCTCATACTAATTGCATTAGATGAGCTTTGTAGAGTTTTTTTCTTTTTTCTTTTCCTAATAACATTTCCTGTTTTCAGTCTTTGAGATTTTCATGCTTGTGACTGTATCAAGAGGGGGAGAGGTGCAAGCTAAAGCCACCCCTTTCTTGTTTTTCCATGAAGAGCAACACAAGAAAGTTGGTGCACTCACCAGGCCTTTATTCTCCAGTTACACTTCTCACTGGTTCCCTTCCCGCAGCGCCTTGTCCCTTTCCTGCTCTGGCTCCCTTCCCACCTGTCACTATGGCAATGAATGGTGTTGCCCCGACTGTAACTCTTCCCTGTCTCTCCTCTCCATTTGCACTGGCCTGCTTGCCAGTGACAGCTGCGACAGCTCTTCCCATACAACACACAAGTTTCGGCTTTCTGTCCTCTCTTCCATCTCTCTTTGCCTCTCACACTCTCTCTCTTCCTCTGCATCCCCTCCTCTGCTTCCTCTATATACCCCCTCCTCACACAACACTCCACCCAACACAGCTGTTCCTGCCTCTGCCCACAATCCCACACATCTGTTGGCTTGCCTGCAACTCCTGGTCATTGCCTTCTTTTGAGTTGCTCTCCCCACACAGATTCCCAGCCTCACCCTGTTGTCCTCATCCCAGCTCTGTTGAAGGTCCCAGGAAAAGTGGTGAGCTCCTCTGCCTCCTCACATACTCCCCCTCCAAGAGGGGTTCACCATCTCTGTGCAAGGGCCAGGGATGCTGGCAGGAAAAGAAATCAGTGTTAGCATGTTGGTGACTATGTCTATGTTTGACTGTAAACATGTACAGCTGTAATGCTAAATGCCAATGGGTAAGTCGAGCGTTGTCATCCTTCATCCTATTCAGCCATTGTAGTGGAGTATGGTCGGTGACCAACATGAATGGGGCACCCCAGAGATAATGTCTTAGAGCTAGAACAGTCCATTTGATGGCTAGAGCCTCCATCTCTATTGTGGAGTACCGGCATTCTCATGGCTCCAGCTTACAGCTCAAGTAGAATACTGGATCTTCACCTGCCTCTTCTCCCTGGGTCATAATTGCTTCCAAGCCCATGGTTGAGGCATCGGTTTGGAGGCTAAAAGGCCAAGAGAAATCTGGCAACCATAAAATGGGCTGGCTGAGGAGACAGGTTCTCCATTTTTCAAAAGCTTGCTTCATTTCCGTAGACCCTACTAGGGTACGGCTCTGCCTTTTCTTAAGCACCTCTGTCAAGGGGGCTGCTTCGGAGGAGAAATAAGAAATGAATTGCTGATAGTAACTGGCAAGGCCCAGACGCTGTTACACTTCCCTTTACGTGTGATGCTGTGGCCACTGGCTTAGCTTCTCCACCTTATCTGCCATAGGTCATATCTGCCCGTGCTCTACGATATACCCCAAATACTGCACCTCCTGTCAAGCTATTCTACATTTGCCTGGATTAGCCGTCAACCCAGCCTGTCTTAGAGCCATTCATACTTCCGGTGGTGGTCTAGATGCCCCCACCTGGTACAACTGAATATTACAATATTGATATAGGCCATGGCACAATGGGACAAATGTCCCAAGACTTTGTCCATAAGCCGCTGGAAGGTTGTGGCAGCCCCATGTAACCCAAAGAGCATATATTTAGATTGTAATAGCCCTACAGGGTGGCAAAGGCTGTCTTTTTCTTTGGACTCTTCAGTGAATGCAATTTGCCAATATGCCTTAGTGAGATCTAAGGTTGAAAGGAAATGGGCCTGCCCCAGAGGATCCAGCAACCCACCTATTAGGGGTATGGGATAGGTATTGAATTTTGATACCTCATTGACCCTCCTGAACTCAACACAGAAATGAACATTCTGATCCTGCTTGGGGACCAAGATCTGCTGACTTCAAGTGCCTACCGATTCCTCACTGACCCCTAATTGGAGCATCTGTCTTACTTCCTCTATTAACACTTGCTCCTGTTGCGATGGGTAGGGTCATGTTGGTGCTCTGACAATGGCCCCAGGGACTGTTTGTATATGATGGGCTACAACCATCGTGTGCTTGGGTCGATCAGAGAATAGCTCCTCAAATTCTGCCTCCAAGGCCCAGACTTGTGCTACTTGAGCAGGTGTTAGTTGGGGATCAAGAGATAACTTTCCAGGGCCTAAAGACAAAAATTCCTTAACATTCCCCCTCCCAAATACCATTCTTACAAAAAAGACTGCCTTCCCTCTTTCTCCTAGAATACCATTCTCCTGAACCTTACTCCCACCTCCACAGAAGGGAGGTGGGGGACCACTGGTCTGCTTGTCTCCAAGTATCTACTTCCCTTTGCCTCTATACCCCTTTCATCTTAAAGAGTTTCAGTTCTCTAACTCCTTAAATTCTCAATGCTACCTTTCCCAGTTATACTTCACATATTCAAAATTCATCTTTGATCATATTTAGCTTATTCAGAGTTGTTACTCTATCTGATTTATACATTTTTCTATCTTATAAACTTTTGTGTTTAGTGGCTAAGTTGTGCCTGATCCTTCACAACCCCATGGACAACATTCCTCTAGGCTCTTTTAATCCCATAATAAGTCTTACCTAATAATTACCCACAAACAAAAAGTAGAGTGTTATTTAACTTCCAGCTCCCAAATATTGACTAGAAAGCCTCTTCTTCAACTCATGTAATAGTCTAAATTGGAGGAAGACACCACATTGTCCCTTGCCACTCCTCTCTTTCCTCTTCATCCTGGAGAAGCCTTTGAATTATGGCAAGATCTGCTTCTTTGTAGTCAATAACCAGGATCAAAGAAACTCAACCAACTGCTCCATTTCCTTCTCTTGAAGGAAATGCTTGATCTTGCCTTCTATTCTGACCACTGCTCTTCATCTCTAAGGTTCAGAGGCCAATTTGAAACTTTGTTCCAGCAACACTATTTTGTAATGTTTTCCATTATGCCAGACTCTCATATACACTCAGTATCCCAAGGTATATTTAATATTCTTCTTCAACAAAATAATCTAGAATGCTTGAAGCAAATGTCTGAATGAAATTGTCTGGAAGCATAAATTTTGAACTACTGGAATGGGTGCATCCTTAAACTGGAGTTGACCTGAATTTTCTCTCAAATTTCTCATCAGCCTTTCCTTCTTATGGAAGTTGGAGAAACATATCAACACATCTCTTGGAGTTAGTCTAAACCAGCATGGGAGGTCAACATGTGATATGCTCTCTATTTTTTAAACTATGCAAGTACATCACTTCTAAGCGTCTTCTCATAACTCTGGCATGGTTCTCAGTTGTAAAGTCATTCCACAATCTCTGTCCTCTGAGTCAATCACCTTTTTCTCCAGGTCTGTTACTGTGAATTTCTTCTCCATCACCTTCAATTGATTTATCATTTTGGTAAAAGCTTTCTATTTTTCAGTTTTTATCTGATTAATAACCAGCTTGTTCATTAATATCTCCTTTCCATTGCTCTCTCATTCCCTTCAATTCCTGATAATTATCTTCCTTCCATTATTTCATACATGAGCCCAGAATTTTCTGAAAAGCTTTCAAGGTCTTTTCTTCAGTCATATTGCTTCCTATGGCTCCCTCCAATTTCTCTGCACTCTCTGTATATTTTTCTCTAGGATCTCTACTTAGATTCAAATCTGATAGTCTTCTGATTTCACATCTCCTGACAGAGTGAGTTTTTTCTTGTGCTGTCATTGTGGCACCAACATTTTAAGACCCACAAATTAATATTCCAAATATATTATCACTTATTGTTTAAGCTTCATTCCACCATATTTTAAAAAGCTATTCAACATTCATCCAGCAGATGGAGCACTATATATGTGTCAAGACATTGAGTTTTATTTCACCAATTTAACTTGGACAGCAAGGCGATCAAACTGGTCAGTTCTAGAGGAGATCAACCCTGGTTGCTCTTTAGAAGGCCAGATACTGAAAATGAAACTCAAATACTTTGGCCACCTAATGAGAAGGAAGGGCCCCCTGGAGAAGATTCTAACCAGCACGCAGGTCTGGTTCGGGTTGCCCCGCCCCCCCCACACAGCTGAGTGCGTGCGGGACTGGGCGGGGCTTCGGAAGCGCCTTGTGGACTCAAAGCGCTGCCGGCGGCCGAAGGGAGATGGCCAAAGGGCGGTCGCCGCCATTTGGGTGCTGTTCGGGGGCCGAGCGGGGGGCTGGGCTGGCCAGGGGCTTTGGTTGAAATTGACCCGCCTGCTGTTGTATATTGTGGAAGTGGGATTTTTTTCCTCCCCTCTCTTTCTTCTCTTCTCTTCTTTTTTTTTAACTGCTTTACAGTTTTATCCTGTTTAATCTGTTTTTATGGAGTCATCCCAGGCCATTTCGACGTTTATGTTTCCTGGGGAGCGCGCGGGCGCTGCCATTGACGTGGTCATGGGCTATGGACGTAACAGCAGTGGGGGCTTAATGTGTCCACGTAGAAGAAGGAGGGACAGATGGCTGACACCTGTCCCTCTTTCTGGTTCTTCCCCCAGCCAGAGGGTGCCAGGTAGCCTTGTCAACCACCCCCCAGGCCTGACGGTGCTGTTGCTCAATGCCAGGTCGGTCAATAATAAATTTTCCCTCATCCATGACTTGATTGTGGATGAGGGAGCCGACCTGTCTTGCATAAGGGAGACCTGGGTGGGAGGGGGGGGTAGATGCACTCTCTCAACTGTGCCCGCCTGGGTATCTGGTTCAGCACTGTTCACACCCGGAGGGGAGGGGAGGGGGGGTCACATTGTTTTACCGAGCCTCCATCTCTCTCACAGGACTTCCGGTCCCTTCAAGGCCAGGGCTGGAGTGCCTCTACTTGGTGTTGGGCGACCGAGAGAGACTGGGGATTCTGTTGGTGTACCGTGCACCCTTCTGCCCAACAGTCTCCCTATCTGAGCTGACAGAGACCGTCTCGGAACTGGTTTTGAGGACCCCCAAGATGTTGGTCCTGGGGGAATTCAATCTCCATGCTGAGTCTGGTCTAACCGGGGCGGCTCAGGACTTCATGGCCTCCATGATGGCCATGGGACTGTCTCAACATGTCTCCAGCCTGACCCATGAATGTGGACACACTCTGTACCTGGTTTTCTCGATGGGGCAGGAAGAGGGTGACCTGAGGGTGAGAAATTTATGTTTGACTCCCCTGTCATGGTCAGATCACTTCCTGGTGAGGTTTGTGCTCGAGAGCAACCTCTCCCTCGGTAAGGGTGCGGATCCGATTGTGTGGGTCCGCCCCCGGAGCCGGATGGATCCGAATGGATTCCTGAAGGCCCTGGGGGAGTTTCCAGCCGACAAGACTGGTGCTCCTGTCGAGGCTCTGGTCGAACTGTGGAACAGGGAGATGATCAGGGCTGTGGACACGATCGCACCTAAGCGTCCTCTCCCACCAGGCAGAGCCCACTCTTCCCCTTGGTATACACCTGAATTGCGAGCGATGAAACAGCTTGGGAGATGGCTAGAGCATAGGTGGAGGAAATCACCGGATGAATCTGACTGAACACACTTGAAAGCCCACTATCAGGCCTATGCTGTGGTGGTGAAGGCGGTGAAAAAGAAGTTTTTTTCCAATTCCATTGCCTCCTCAAAATGCCGTCCGGCAGAGCTTTTTCAAGTGGTGCAAGGCCTGGTTCGCCCAGGTCCCAAGGAAAATCCGGTTCCACCCTCAAAGGCCCGCTGTGACGACTTTGCCAGGCATTTCAGGGAGAAAATTGCTCAGATTCGTCACAAGCTGGACTCCACTAATGAATCAGAGGTTTCTGGGGAGATGCCAATGCGGCCGTTTGGTCCAGAATTATTGGATGTATTTCAGTTATTGCGGCCCGATGATGTTCACAAGGTGCTTGGATGAGTACGTCCCACCACTTGCCTATTGGACCCTTGCCAATCTTGGTTATTAAATAATTCCAAGCACAGGATTGGGACCTGGATCTTGGAAGTGCTTAATGCTTCTCTGAGGGAGGGTCGGGTGCCTGCCCCTTTAAAAGAGGCGGTAGTCCATCCGGTCCTGAAGAAAGTGTCACAGGATCCAGAGATGGCCACTAACTATAGACCAGTGGCCAACATCCTGTTTCTGGGCAAGGTGTTAGAGCGGGTGGTGGCGGGACAACTCCAAGCACTCTTGGATGAAACTGATTATCTGGACCCATTTCAGTCCGGCTTCAGACCCGGGTACGGTACTGAATGTGCCTTGGTTGCCCTGTACGATGACCTGTGCAGGGAGAAGGACAGGGGAAGTGCATCCCTGTTGGTTCTTCTGGACCTCTCAGCGGCTTTCGATACCATCGACC